>NC_134702.1:78225316-78495316 GCF_043290135.1 Rhipicephalus microplus | reverse complement strand
AAGTTCGACTCATGTGCGAGGGCATAGCGAGTAGCTAAGGGTTCACAATGAAGTAAATGTCAGAAACGTAAAAAAATAAAGAAAAGCAAAGTTCCGGCATCAAAACAGAGAAGCATTTCGCGGCGCTGTTACCAACTTCGTCGAACGGTTCGTTCATGTTGTTTCTCGAATTGCGCAAGAAAGCACCAGCTACATCGGTTGTTTGCCTCCACTTCCTGCCTTTGTTTCTCCCTCATCATTGAAAAAATTTCCTCACTGCAGAGGTGTAACGTGAGTCTAGTGAACCTCCCTGCTCTTACATCTTCTGGCCGTCGTCTTCTCGTTACCTTGTCTTCCGTTGCCGGGATAGTTTGAAAAAGAAAGCGGCGCTGATTGAACTCAGCGCTAACCTCTCCCAACGGACTAGCTTGGTCTAAATAATAGAGCGAGGAATCGTGACCAGCATCACTGAGAAGAACGCGAACGCAACGGGTATCGTGATTAGATAAACGAGAGCGTGAAACTCGGAAGAAGAAAAAATTGCCCCCTACGCGTTGTACCAACGGGAAAAAATCTGCAGACGGTACCAGCGTCTTCCATTTCAAGTTCGCAACACAAGTTGTAGAGCGTGCGCAATCAATCAATCAATCAATCAATCAATCAATCAATCAATCAATCTTTATGTATGTATGTATGTATGTATGTATGTATGTATGTATGTATGTATGTATGTATGTATGTATGTATGTATGTATGTATGTATGTATGTATGTATGTATGTATGTATGTATGTATGTATGTATGTATGTATGTATGTATGTATGTATGTATGCACTACATAGATAGATAGATAGATAGATAGATAGATAGATAGATAGATAGATAGATAGATAGATAGATAGATAGATAGATAGATAGATAGATAGATAGATAGATAGATAGATAGATAGATAGATAGATAGATCATGATGCAGCTTTCGTGGACAACTACAAGTTTTGAAGGAGGCCTAGCCTGTAGCCTTATAACACCTTCTAAAGCTTTGCCTTCCGCACCTTGTTTTTCTTTTCTTCCTACTGCATTATGTTTTTTATATGCGTTCAGTTATGCGAGCTTATTTATTTGGTAGGTCATGAATAGGAAAACAAGCGAGCACAATGCTAATGAGTTCAAGAGTAAAGCGCCGCTAACTTGCAGACATCCTGTTATGTGTTAATTGCTTCATGAATACCAAAAAATTTGGAAAGGCTGACCCGCATACGTCTCAGCGCTGCAGTTTGTAGAGTGGTTTCGAGTTTAATATTTAGGGTCGAGACCATCACAAAAAAGCTAAAGCTTTCTCCGTTGGTTATGTTGGATCTAACAAAAAGTTAGATAAGGTAATTAGGATAGTTAGGCTGCGGGAAAGCTGGTGTACAGCTATGTGAAACGCCCGTATACAGTAAGACAAGGGAAATATTACAGCAAGTATCGCAGTAACTGTGTTAGCGAATGAACTACCATTAAAAATTCGTCCTTGCGTTTTTACAAGCATGTCACCGTAACACTTTCTGCCCTGCTCTGAGGTTTGTTATAAGAGGTGAAATTTTCCTCATAGCGAAGTCAACAAAGAAACACTAAAAGCAACAGAACTTTGCTGTGCTATGAGCTTATTGTCCTGTTAGGCAAATTCGACAGCTAGTCAAATTGTTGCTAGGCAACAGCTAGGCAAATTCGACATATATAGCGCAGCGCTCCCACGGCCGAAGGGCTGGCTATCGCCGCCTTTCCTTCGGCGTGGATCTCGTGCCTAGTTCTTAGGTTGGGTTCATAAGCATGGTTTGGCAGCTCTGGACAGCTATGAATTCACATGACGCTGCAAGAGCCCCAACATACGCGGTCCTTCCTGATCATCCCGTCCCACCATTAAACCAATAAATGTTACTAAATAATAAATAAATAACGAATTATTGAGCTCTTTATTTCGAAGAACATTGTCTCGCAAATACATATTTATGTGTCCCCAATTCTGATTTTATCTCACCATGGCATCGTAACCGAGTAACAAGAGGGATAATTGAAGTTATTTCGCATTACCGGATTAAAAGACGAATGCGTATTTCAGACACATCTGTAAATCTCCCACCTAGAGAATCGGAATATCTCATCCGTGTAGCCTAGTCGAAACCGATCATTCGCCGCTTTGCTTTCTCGGTGTCCCCGATGCTGTTTCCCCCGTTTTCCTCAAATCTTTGAGTGGTCAGCTGCTTCAGGCGTGTGTCGTTGCTAGCATGATCAATACACTGCAGGCTGCATATAAGGAACGTGTTCAACGAGAAAAAAAAAACTATTCCATCGGTGATCAAACGAACTTTCCCGCCTATCCATTACCTTGAAGTGCGTCTTACGTTGTCACCAAGTACGAAGGCAACTGAAAATATATGTCCCACTACTGAGGTCGCTATAGTCACGCAACTCGCAAGGAAGGAGGCTATAGAGCGGCGCGCTTCCAAAAGCACGCAACCGAGGCAACGCAGACTCGTAAAGCGAAGAGAGCGCAGCAACACGCGACGCGACCTAAATAAACGACCCTCAGCAGTGCGCCAGGGGAGAGGTGCTGTATACAGTTAGCTCCCTTGGCGCACTGCTGAGCCAAACAGAGCGGTGTCGCACGAAGGATGAAGAGGGGAGCCGGGAGAAGAAGGTTATTACTAATTGCCCGCCTCGGATACCATCGGAGCTCGCTCGCGTATAACGTTGACGGGGCGTCAGGCGTCGGCCCAGAGGAGAAAGCAATGCAGGAGTGAGACTTCAGTTAGCGGTACACTGTACGGAGACTAATTAGGGGAGTACGGCCCCTGACTCTTTGACCGATTTCCACTGCAAAGCGCTGTTTCGCGTTTCACCCCTTAAGGGAAAACACCAAACGGCTCCGCTCCGTGCCTACCTAATGCCTAGATGCTTGTTTAGCATCGGTTCTAAGCCCGTACGCAGTTTCGAGAGCAAGCACCAACAATGTATAATTACAGGGATGCGAACAGCCGGAAATTCAGATAGAGGACGACAGTGGGTAAATAGAGTATCGAAGTTTAGGCGCAACGCCGTTTTACGCTCTAATCACAACAGCAGGAAAAACAACTTGTCACATATATGACTCTTGTTAAAAATACTCGTTTGAATAGCGTGACTCTCAGAAAAGAGTGTATTGCTATCCAAAGGGAGCTTCCGAGTTTATTAACAGTGAGTAATATAAGTGTTAAATCGGGTATAAAAAAAGGCAAAATGAATGTTAAAGGACTCTGTTTTTATTTGTTACAGTGCAGAAGAGACGATACCGTGGTGTATCGGGGCAGAACGAATCGCGGCCTGACATGTGCGTTTCGCGTTGACGTTTGCAAATCGGAACCCTCAGAAGTGAATTAGGATTTCGGAACTCATAGCGGAAAGCTGTCGACGCAGAAGAACGAAGATGGAACAAAAACAGGCCGACGCTCTGGCTCGGCGAACAAAAATTGGGCGCTTCCACCCTGGCTCGGCGAAGGGAAATTACCTCAGCACTGGGGTGTATGACGGCGGAGCACGAGCGTACGGTTGACAAGGGCGAAAATATTTCCCTCAGCTGGGGCACCCCGCGTGTTTATAGTTTGAATACGCACGCTGTCGACGGGGGTGTTTGACTTCAATTAAGATAAGAGAGACGCGGAGAACACCCCGCGAGACAACGAGTGTGTGTATATCAGTGCGAAACTGAAAGAGACGGAGAGATATGTGTACGTACATACGTAGACGGAAAGCAGGGGAGTTGTTTTCAGTGGGGGTCAGAGCCGTATAGAAGCAGATTTTGTAAAACAGGGCGCTCAAACAGAGCGCAGTCTATAGGAGCGAAATTAGTTGTCTAGTTTGGTACCGACTTGTACGTTACTTTACGTGGACGTGAGCTCAAGCTCAGTATTACATAGAAACATTCTGAAACATGGCCAAGACCCAGGCATCAGTGTCCTCGGTTGCAGGACAGTTTATTGTTAAGATCATCCTTGAGCATGACACATTAACTCCAGCAATATACATTCCATTGCAAAATACTGTTAGGCATTATGAATAATACGACACCTATATGTCTAGGTTGCCGATACTGCATCACAAAACATGAAGAGAGACAGTCGCGCAAATCACTGCGTTAGCGGGAAAGTTAGGTTAATGTTGCAGCTTTTGTATAACACGTAAACAGCTTGTCTGATGACACAACTGGGCTTAATCTGATTATGTCGCAATAGCCCTGCATCGGTTCTCGACAGCGATGACTAAATGCCGCATTGCTCGTCAGAGTGTGACGTCGGTTCCATTCTTAGGCAAGAAGCTGAAAGAGCTTGGCATTACTACAAACGGAGTCAATGCATAGTGTACATGTCACTACAGCGTTTAAAAAAAAGCCAGGGTAGCACACTATGACACCGTGTTTGAAAACCCATGCTCTCAGGTTTCGCAATTTTGTCTTGAACTTTAAGTGCGCTCCAGCCGAGAAGACGACGTCGCTAATAGCTTGAAAGAATGCCAGACGATTCTTACGTTTTGCGTGTTCATGTCACACAATGCATTCGTGTGATTCAATGCGTCCGTTCTGCGCGCGCATAGCATGAACAAGTTGAAGCTCACGATCGGTCAGTAATTAGTGAACAGTCTCGAATTAAGAGCCCGATATCCTTTTGCAACAGCAAGAAAACTTTCGATTGAAAGTGCGCCCAAGGCGCTATTTCGCACAATGAAGTGAAATTGAATTTTCTCGCGCTCTACCCACACGGTTGCACGTGCCATTGTGCCACGCCGCTATGCAAAAGAGCACTGTGGCGTGTCGCGCGCCAAATAAGTGGCTGAAAAACGCGCCCATGCGGCGGCGGCCTTTGCTCGCTTGTGGCACTTAATTAACTTTCTGAAGCGAGCGGACTGACGTTGCAGGCAATTAAATATCGTCTCCGGCTCTCCGGAGAATCCACGAGCCATCCGTTATCACCTTCGCGTAATGAAGGGTGTCGCTTTTCTATCTTGTCGTCGAAGGTTATATAGCCGTAATTACGTTAGCGCTGTTGCGACAATACCGTCGTACCCTGGAATCTTCTTTCGCCAAAGTTGCCCGCACGGAACTCCGGCAGAACATTCCTCGTGCAGGGCATGCGTGTTTTTAACGAACGAAGCGTTTCAGGCGAAGCATAGTTATGAAACTTCAAGAGCGGACGTTCGAAGCAAATAACAGGCAAATTTTTCGTTAAAGCGCTGAGTCGAAGAATGTGAATAGTTTGAAAGCATACACGAGTTTAACAAGTTTAACAAGTAACAAACACACGAGCGATGGGGCCACTGAAGTATAGGGTACCGAATCCACGACCGCTTGCAATGATCTATCAGGTCATAGACGTGAGGTAAGCTTGGATGGCACTTTATACGCTTATCGATGATTAAAGGAGGTTATTATGAAGATGCGAGCTAAATTTTAAATAATGCATGTTCATATATGACTGCGGAAAGTCTCATTTTAATAATCTCGGGGCTACCAGTATTACTAGATAGATAGATAGATAGATAGATAGATAGATAGATAGATAGATAGATAGATAGATAGATAGATAGATAGATAGATAGATAGATAGATAGATAGATAGACAGATAGATAGATAGATAGATAGATAGATAGATAGATAGATAGATAGATAGATAGATAGATAGATAGATAGATCATAAGGGAAATAGAGGGAAGCTGGCTAGGCTTCAAGTTTGCTACCCTGCGCCGGAGAAGGGAAATAAAACTGCATGATGATTAGGAGAAAGAGGAGAGCATTTACAGAAATCGAAGACTTTGCCCCCTGTACTTTACTGCTCTTACGCCCTCTCTACTACTTTCTGTCTGATATTACTATATATACAGAAGACACTAGTACCTTGGCATGTACAAGTGTTTCAAGCCGTTGGTGACACCACCAGTACACGGAGAAGTTCATCGACACAGGCACCACGCGTCGCAACAAACACGTAACGAGCAGCATCGTTGAAAACCGCTGTATATAGACGGCCGCGCGTTTCGCAAGCTTGTCTTCGTCGAAGTACAGGCCAGCGGCGGCGACATCTCTGTCGCCACGGTTTGGCTTCTTCGAAGGAAGAATGGAAATGCACTTTGGCGGCATACATACCGAATCGCAACAAAGGGTGCCCACTAATCCATAAAACGAAAATAAAAAAAGGTGGGTGGTAAACGTGCCTTTGGTGTACATCTCCTAGAAACGATGTCTATGTGGCCCAGGATTCTCCTATCACTTTGTCATTGTTGCATACTCAGTCTGTCTACATACACACAAGCAGAAAAATATACAAAGAAAAAAATACAATTTAGTAAAAGAAAGAATAGCCCACGTGAATGCGCTTCGAACCTCTGTTTCTCTGTTTTCAGAATTGCCCTGCTCCTACAAGCAAACTGACAGGTATGCAGAAATACCTAGCGCGAAGTACGAGAGCATACGTGTAAAGTAAAGGCATTCGGATGTGGGAAACGCGAGATGTTTTTGCTATGTCATCGTGTGTGCATAGTTTAGCTTGCTTGAATCGAAGCTTAAGGTGATGGCGCGCTGTTTACCACAAAGTGAACGCATTTTTTCAGATGCGAAGCAGCTCTTTGACTAGCCCGTGTAACGCTGTCCCTCCATACGAATGCGCAGCGCGCCGCAGGTGTTGGCGTGGTGCCAAATAGGTCACGCCACTGCTGCGCGTCGACGTCACGATTCCCTCGCAGTGTGCGCTGACGTCACTCTCTCCCTCGCGTGCCGCGCGCTCACCACGACAGTTGTTGCCTCGTCTGGTCGCCCGCAACACCTGCCGCGATCGCCGCTCGCTACACCGCGGACTCGTCAATGCACGCGCAATAAACCTGACGCGCGTGTAACGCACGCTTTGAAACATGTCTCTACATGTGACCTACAAGACCTACCGCAGCCATCGCTTCAAACGAATCTTCCAGCGCTCACTACAGCCCCCACATTAGCGCCGTTCAACCCATGACGCCACTTGTGCGCAACGCTGCTGTTTCGCATCCCATCAGAGTTCCCTTTGGAGAGATGGGCGAAGTTTTTTTCGCAGTTTTTCAAGCGTACAGAAAAAAACAAGATAAAATGTGTCGGGGGAAGTATACAATGCTTACACTAACGCACGCACATACACACACACAAACATGACAACGTACGAAGGCTCAAGCCCGCGAAAGGAAACTTGTTTAGTTTTACTATTATCACTTTGGTGCGTGCGAGCTGTATACGTGAGAAGAGTATCTCGTGGATAACGACGGCTTTTTGGAACACCACCATCGCCAGTTTCACAGGTCAGTCAACGCATACTGCGCTTGAGAATGAGAGTGGTGCACTAAGATGGTTCCTTGATGATGCTCGCGCCTTCTAAGTCGTTTCGTCTTGTAGTCCCATCGACCGCGTCGAGACACGTAATAAAGCCGCGACGTCGTCCAGCAGGCGACTGCTTAACACGTAAAAGCCGGTCGCGCGCAACCTTAAAGAGCAGCAAATTGCACGACGGCAAACACGCCTTAATTTTTTGTTTCCCCTTTTCATCTTTCACGTACTTTTTTTTTTTACGACATTCTCTCGGCGCCAGATCTCTGTCCCATGGGGTGTGTTTTTTTCTGTAACGCAACCCAAGGACTCCATTAAAGTGGCGAGTCGTATTTCGTCATGCGAAGAACCCTAACTAAAATACACAAACCCGCAAACAAGCAAAAAAAAAGCTAACAAGAAGAGTGGAGAACCCGAGACGAAGTGAAAGTGATACAAAAAACCAGTGATTCTACACCTGCACTGCAAGACGACTATATGCCGAGTCCTTCATTTTTCTGACATTGTAATTTTCGGATGTCTTTGTAAAGCCCCATTATTAGCTCTCGTGAGGTTGCGTAATACGTCTGTACAGAGAAGAATGCGCATGCGCAGTCGAAGCCATCACTTAGACTTAGGTCCACGCGGACGTACTTACTCGTGGAATCTTACTCTCAAACTGCCACTTCCAAGTCTGTGTCCATGGCAACCGCAGAAAGCAGTGAATGCGCTTACCTTAAGTATAGAGTGACGACTCTGCAATTCTTAAACGAGTCCATAGTGTTCAGAGACAAGACGAGGCATGGGACGCCTGAAATGTTTTGCGGTGTGTCGTATACCTCGTAATAGATGAAGCAACGACACGTTTTGTTTGGCTGCTCTGTACCGGTGTCTGTACAGTCTGAACAATACTGATATTGCGCAATACCTGAAATAGAAACAGAGGGACAAAACTATGGAAGAGACCCGAAGGTCGTGGGATCGAATCTAAGCTGCAGCGGCCGAATTCTCGATGAGGGCAAAAATGCCTGGGGCCCGTGTGCTCAATTTTGGGTGCACGTTAAAGAACCCCCGGGTGGTCGAAATTTCCGGGACCCTCCGCCACGAAGTCTCTCATAATCATATCGGGATTTTGGGACGTCAAACCTCACATATTGTTATTAGTTACGCAGGGTGAGGAGGTGCACTGGGGAAGATGGGGAAGCTTGGATAGACACTGTCCTATATAGACTTCATAATAAATAATAAAGTTGATTACCAGATCGCAATATTATCTATAATTTCCGATGAACATTGCAGAAAAGGAGCAAGTGGCCGCTGCAGTATAGTTTTCTTTAAGAGAAAGAAAAAAGAAACCATGAGAAAGATCGACCAAACCCCACTTATAATGCGAAGTAAAACAAAGTGCGATGTGACGGGCTCGATTTCTCGCAATCTTCACCACACTTGGATAAAGGCGGGACGCAAGATGACTATAGAGAGAAAAAAGGAAACAAAAGGCAAGGCGGTTCTTTTCTTTTATATTTTTCTTTCTCTTCTATTTTTTTCTCTTTTTTCTTTTTCATTCTTTTTTTTTTCTTTTTTTCTTTTTTCTCTCTTTTTCCTTTTTCCTTTCCTTCTGAATTGAGATTGTATAAAGCTGAGCACCAACAAACTGTACCTTTAATCCTGATGAAGGCCAGACTCTAGGCCGAAACGTCGAAATAAACCAAACTGTGACCACTCACGGAGGATCTACTGGACTATATGCAACGCTACGGCCACTCAACCATCATGCCTGCCTATATATATATATATATATATATATATATATATATATAGAGAGAGAGAGAGAGAGAGGTGGGTAAAAAACACTATTAAAGATCCAACGAGGAATCACTGGCCCGGGCTGAATCTCCAGGAGCCATCGTCCGCGTAGCATTGTGCGATGTCCTCGGCGATCAGCCCTGGCTCGTTCGACAGCCCAGCTTTGGTCCACTGCAAGTGGGCTGAGAAGGGTGGCTCGCCACCACTCCGCCAGCCGTCATGGGGTACACCCGCGCTCGTCCAAGTAGTGGCGGCGAACGCCGCACTCGCACTCCCAAAGTGTATATAAAGGCCGACATGATGCATATATGCATCATGTCCGGACTTTAGATAGCAAGTGACAAGGGCAGAAAGGAGAGGGGAAGAGGGGTCTCGTATCGATGTAGGGGCCGCATATTACCACCACGCAGGTCGCATGTGGCCTGCAGTCTGGAGGTTACTGACTCCTCCTTTAGATGATCTGTCCACAAAAGGTTCAGCGCAGCATAAGCGCCCCTGAGGTGACGTTAAATTAAGGCACAATGTGATTCCGATCAGCACGCTTGTCCCTGCCAGCAGCTATACCGAAGTCGAATCAAAGGAACAGCACAGTGCAAGCAGGACGGCGACCGAGTGATAAGAGGATTGCACTAGACCTCGCACACGGCAGCCCGACGTTATCGGGACTTCCGGCTACCGGATATGTGTCCGCATGCCTAATTTACAGCCGGTGCTCAAAGCCGCCACCATCGAACGATAGATTAGCGTTGTATATATTCGCTTGCGCTATGCTTATAGGAGCGCTTGGGCCAATCGAGGTCGCCTGTAGAGATTAAAGCTGGCACGCGACTCGTGAGTATAGCGACTATAGCGACAGGAAAACAGCGCCGCTTCGGCATATACGTAGGTTCTCGACAAGCGCGAATAGTTGTCGCCGCATGCGCTTCGAAATCTGTCAGAAGCTCGCAGGCCACTACACCAAGTACTACTAAAGCAGCGTGGCTTGGTAACTTTTGACGGACCCTGTACGTCACAGAAACTTCGAACTGGTGGCTACAGGCTACTTTTTACATTCTTTCTACATTCTTTACTGTAAGGAAAAGAATAAAGCTTCGGTCCGCATCATAACAGCAGTATAGTAAAACGTGAGACTTGTAGTAAAGTTGGTATGGTGAAAGTAAACACTACAGGGGTTAACGCTCCGCAGCCTTTTTAAACGCCCGCACATATCCTTTACTTAACGTTGAAGGAGAGACGTTAGTAAGGCAGTAAATATTGAACGCTTAATTAAAAAGAAAGGAAGGTTCCCGCAAAAAAGGCAGATAAGGACGAGCACACTGCCTCCGGATCCTCCCTTCCCCATCCTGTACTCCCCTATATTTTGACGATTTCCCTACGAACTTCGTAACGAGTCCCTCCCAAACACCTGCCTAATGACTCCCAAACGTTGCTCTTTATTTTTCAGTATCAGGAGCATGGACCGCGCATTTAGGTGTCGGGTTGCACACACGCTGGCCGACCCCGAGTAGCAAAATGGGAGAGGTTGTTGAAACGTAAGGTCACTCCGTGTCGCCATCTTCAACGTGTACATCCCGAAACTGGGAACAAGTGCGTTTGAGGGGGTAGGGGTTAAAAGTGACTAATGACCTCGGGGCAAAGGGCGACAGCCTTGCCCTTCTTCTCGCAATCGCATCCGTTTTTTTTTTTGTTCACATTTTTTTCCCTAACCATCTTCTTTTTCTGCTAAGCGGGATCTCGGCTGCATCGTTCTTCTCGTAACGAGGCTATCGCTCCGGCCAAAGTGCCGGTTGTCCGTCGTCGTTGCGGACTCCCGTTTCTCACCCGTCGTGCCAAGATGTCCTTCCCCAGTCAAGAGGAGGCGAGGCTACTGCTCGTTTTTCGGCTACGCCCACGTCCCTGAAAAAGCAGAGGACAGCTCGTCGGGGCGCGATTACGTGGCCACTCCCGAAAACGTCTCTCGCTCTTCGTCGTACTCTTCCCGCCTCGCTTTTTCGAGACGACAGAGTTCATCCTCAACATCCAAGGCGAATAGGGTCGCTATAATGACGCCCTGTCGTTGTCGAGCAAGTGAGAAACTCGGCGCGCGTAGCGAAACAACACGCCGCTGTTCCGAACAAGGCCGGTTGACGGTCGTTGCACCGTTATTAGACGGCACTGTGACATTGCTCGCGCACAAACACAAACAAATGAGTGCGAAACGAAGCCTGGTCAGGCATCGTCTAAAATACCGAAAGGGAGAAAGGGAGCGGGACATTCGCACCATCCAAAGCACAGTTGCCTATCGCGACGAGCATGAACGATCGTTGGCCGAGAGCTTCTCCCTCTGTGCCACATTGCTTCGTGGCGCTCAATTAGGGGCCAAGCTTTTTTTGCAGTCGAAGACATGCTGTGCTATCCAGGGAACATCCACTGAGGGGACCGTCAAATTCAGCGCATGAATGCTGATTGGACAGAGCTCGAGAGCAGGCGAACTGGCGCCAATTTTCAGCGCCGACTATACGCAGCCCTGTCCAGACAGGGCGAACTAAATCGGAGCGCCCCCTTATAGAGTACTCTTACAGAATGGCCGCTCGCTGAGAAGGTGCTGCTAGTACAAAAAAAGGTACTCACCGTAGGACGACTCCCTTGACTGCGGGAATGGACTCCTGTAACTGGATGTCCCCGACATCGTCTTCTATGGCGACGGCGAGGTACTCTTGGCTAGGGACCTGAATGGATGAAGAAAGAAAAAATAGCGATTAACTACGTAATACGGTGATCAATATATATAGCACAAATCATGCCGCAATTATCACAGCATGAGCTATCGTCATGAATATTTCAAGCGAGAAAGTTGTTATGAGAGATAAATGGTGCCCCCCTCCTATCGGTCGACCAACCGTGAAGCCAAATGAGTACATCGACATAAAAAGACAAGGCGATTGTAATGCGCCATCAGCACTGTCATGGTGCCATTTGTTTTTAAGAAGTACGACATAATAAAAACCTGTGATTAGCTTAAACTTGGGTATTAATTTCTATCGAACATTTATAAGGAAGGATCGACTATCAGTTCATTGCTAAATGTCGTGAACCATCAATGCCATCCTTAGTCACTTACAGTTGTAAGTATGCACCACCGTTGTTTTGTTCACTTGTTTAGTACGACCTACAAAACGCCGTGCGTTTAAGTTAGCAATTGCAGTTTTTCTTAACAAACATGGATAATTAGCAGTTTACGAAAGAAATAGGAAGATATGTATTATGACGGAAAAATTTATTTGAATTACAGCAGGAACGTCTTTTCTAGAGTACTTGCTCGTTGGCTCGCTGCACATTGTCTCTAGCATATCCATGCTTCAGCAAACTACACGATATAATAAAGACAATTATTAAAAAAAGGAAAATCGGTGCAAGTAAGAAACAAAGAGAATCACAACTAAGAAGACAAACAAAATGACAGCTGCCATAGTCTGCACTTTTTCGCTTCCGACCTTTATATGAGTTTACAAAGAAAGGTACGTGTCATGGTGGCATTGGTCACTTTCTTTCTTTCTTTCTTTCTTTCTTTCTTTCTTTCTTTCTTTCTTTCTTTCTTTCTTTCTTTCTTTCTTTCTTTCTTTCTTTCTGTCTTTCTTTCTTTCAGCTATGTACAACAAAGATTCTATGATGCTCCCGAACACTTCCGACGGAAGGAGCGGCGCCAGCTAGACTGGCTCGAGTAAGTGACATCCTGGTGAAAGTACGGCGATTTACGAGATAATGCGAAAGAGAGAGAGAGAAAAAGAGAGAGTGAGTGAGTGAATGTGTGTGTGTGTGTGTGCGTGTGAAGAAGAAGGTAGCAGGGTGCATGGGCGGCGCCAGGAAGCGTATAAGCAAAAGCCCGAACGGCGTCGACAATGAGCGGCCTCTTGTGGCGTATAAATGACCGAGACATGTCTATAAATGCGTCCCCAGGGAGTTCTGCCCTCCATCGTTTCGGCAGGCGGGTGACGCGATGCTCGGAAGTGGTGCCGGAACAATGGATGGGCGACCGTCCGCCGGAGCCGGAAATGGTCTCCGCGCCAACGCTGCTTCGACGGCCAGCCCTGGGCCCCGGCAAACCCTTAGCGTACACGTTCAGTGAAACAGATGTAAAACCCATCGGTGTAACCCTCCCATTACGTGCAACGTGGCTGATTTTGGCACATGCTGTACACTTCGCTCGACCACCGGATTCGGTGAGATGATGCTGTGCATCTGTATATAGCCGCATTTCGTTGAAAGATGTGTTATATGCCGGTGCGTGTCCTAACGAACACATCTCCCACTAACTGCATTCGATTTGTGAAAAGTGGTGCACTGGCTTACCGCACTTACTGTCGCACAATCAGCGCTAACTAGCAGTAGGTAATGTTGCCTCACTGTTGGATAGTATCGGCTACAGTGTCGACTAATGACAGATAACAGTAAAATTCCCCATGTTCTGATGTCATACCGTGTACTCTCTAAGTAAATGAAAAAAAAAAGCTCGTGTTACTTTTTTTTTTTTTGGCGAGTCCTGTATTTTCACGTATATGACTCTCTCTAACGAGACGCGTTCGCTTTCTCGTGGGTAGCACGATTCTCCAAAGACAGTGTAATGAACCCAAGAGAGAGTTGGCCAGTCTCTTCAAAGAGATTTTTACACGTGTGAAGCCATATCTGCCTGAAAAGACTGAAGGTACTGTTTTTTAGAATGTAACAACCTCGCTCGTGGGCAACCTTTTTTTGTCTCACAGACTACACTGCAAGGCTAGCACTTGCTTTCTAGAAAGATACTACTAAAATAAAATAAAAAGAACGCTCTATTTTAATGGAAAAAGAGAAGTACGTGGACAAGGGCAACTAGAAAAAGCAATGCAACCAGCCGAATACTGGCAGCGCATCTCGCTACAGTACCCGTTATCCAAGCTGATAAGCAAAGAGAAGAAATTAAAAACTTCCCGGAAGCGCCGTCTCGTCAGACTGAACCGCCAAAATTGCGAATGCCAAAGAGTCACGTTGAGAATGTGCACATTACTAACACACTACATGTGACCTGCCATGTTATCGACAAATGCCAAGTTGCGTTCACGAAATGCCCAGTTACGCTCGGTTAACGCACCAAATATGAGCCGGATTTTGTCGTCTTGAAGCTTAACTGAAATCGTTCGAATTACCCTACGTCCCTCGCTTTTCAGAGGTACGCAGGAGTATTTGTATTTAAGTTTAGATTTCTGTCAGAACTTGAGTTTCGCGCGTGGATATCTTCGCTTTCATTTTGCAACATCTCTTTCGCTTCGACGCCTTTTGTTTCGTAGCTTTTCCACCTGCCTACCCCCCCCCCCCCTTCGCGCGTTTATCATATAGTGAATACGTGCGACCATCTTTTTCCGTAACCACAGCAACTTGAACGTCTCACCAGTTGTGTAGCAATGAAGAAAATATGGCCCTTTACATCAATTGCTTGTTGCATTGTTCGCGTTTGGTCCTAAAGAGTATACTTGCTTAACTCAAGCTATTTGGAAGACACACTGCAAAGAATACAACTATAAAAAAAAGTCACGCAAGTTCCTCCTCAAAAGTCGTTGCAGCAGTTTTCAGATTGCTACTTTGGGAACGAGTTCCTTGCTATCATTTTCCACATTCCGCCTCTTTTCATCTTCCCTTCGTAGGGAAGAGTGATGCTGAGCTGCCGTTTTTTTTTTCTTCCTTGTTTTTACCCCAACTCGGCAAGAGTATTGGGGCGATCAAGCCTTGGAGCGATCTGTACCTGTACATAGGTTTCAAACGCGGTTATCTTTCCCGCGCGGACTTGTTTACTGTGGCCACGCTGGGACAGACCGGTTGCTTCGCACATGCCTGCAGGGAGGCATGTTTTTGCGACTGAAATACAACAGAAAGTTGGAAACAACAACAACAAAAAAGGAAATGAAAATAGATACACAGACCGATCGTTTTTTTTTTCTTCTTTGCCCAGAGCTGATTGCGAGAGTTCCATGTTATTGATAGGCCCCTGTTCTCACAAAGGAGTGCATTCCTCTCAGAATAGAAGTTAATATACAAGAAACAGAAAGAGAGTGAGTTTAGAGTTAAAACTAAAAAAAGGCACAATAAAGATTACGAAAATGACTATATATATTTTACCCCAACGACAAACATGAACGTATGCATAGGAAACGCTCAATACATCCCGAATATTAGATACCATATATAGTACCGTATTTGCACAACCCTAATATCCACTTTTTTTTTCGCTTAATGTAGCTTATACGATGTTCGTTTTTTTTTCTTTTTTTTTTGTGCCAGCAACGATCGGGTTCAATAACAAAACTGGTATGGAGCTTTCTTCTTTTTCTAATTTTCTACTGTAAAATTGCCCGTGTGTTAAAATCAAAGGTCTGGGGGGGGGGGGGGGGGGGACTATAATTGCGCAAATACTGTACATCCAACAGAGAATTCCCAGATACACGCAACTGCTTCTATATACCGTCGCACTTCCAGCCTGCATTCAGTTTTTGATCACACGCCTGTGTCTCCACTTCATCGGAATGACAAATATTTGCTTGCGCCGACATCTCCGTGCGTGAGAGAGAGAGAGAGAGAGAGACAGATTTATTTACAGAAAGGCAGAGAGCTCGGCCTGAGCGATAGCTTGCTCTAGCCTGCTACTCTACACTGGGGCAGGGGAAAGGGGAGAATAAAGACTGATGGATGACGATGGTGAGATAGAGAGGTGAGTATATAGAATTCTTTGTAGCTGAGAAATGTTATTGTACATACGCACATTGTATGCGCCAAATACAAACACCTTCTTTTTGTCTATCTTGCTCACCATCCCGTGCGTGCCACACTGCTGTTTTTTTTTTTTGAGTTGGTAGTCTTATCACGAAAGGCATTGTACAAAGCAGAGTTTCAAAGATTTTTATCATATTTTTCGCAGTAAAAAACGGTCATCTACTGCATAAGTGTGGCTGTCTGATTCATATTTTTTCTTAAGATTCATTTCACTTCTGTCTCGCTTCTCTTCATTGAACAATTTGTGTTCGCGAAGAAGGCGATGTCAACACTACTTCCGCTATCATTCACAAAATGAATTAACCAATCAAGAAGAAGGAATGTGGATATTCTATCGCGTAAGGAACTTCGAAATTCAGCGATTCAGACATGCGTCTGTCTCTGTATGTATGTATGTATGTATGTATGTATGTATGTATGTATGTATGTATGTATGTATGTATGTATGTATGTATGTATGTATGTATGTATGTATGTATGTATGTATGTATGTATGTATGTATGTATGTATGCATGTATGTATGTATGTATGTATGTATGTATGTATGTATGTATGTATGTATGTATGTATGTATGTATGTATGTATGTATGTATGTATGTATGTATTTGTGTGTGTGCATGTATGTATGTATTAAGTATGTACGTAAAGATAGCTATATAGATTACAGATAGATAGATAGATAGGCACAGATAGATAGACAGATAGATAGATAGACACAGATAGATAGATAGATAGATAGACACAGATAGATAGATAGATAGATAGATATATAGATAGATAGATAGATAGATAGATAGATAGATAGATAGATAGATAGATAGATAGATAGATAGATAGATAGATAGATAGATAGATAGATAGATAGATAGATAGATAGATAGATAGATAGATAGATAGATAGATAGATAGATAGATAGATAGACGTTGCTCGATTATTCGGCTCTCAGTCAGTGAAGCCCATTCAAGACAGGCATCACTCATTGGATGTCCATTGGGTGTTCAATTACGCTTAATGGCCCGCAAGACGTACGTTCCGCGGCAACGGCACTGGCTGGCACACATCAAACATCGACGGTGCAGAGGCCGAGCACCTAGGCAATCGATCCGAGGGAACGGAGCGAGCGGCCAGGCGTATACATAACGGCAAGGCCCAGTGAGAGATCAATAGAAGGGGGCTGACTACTGCCCGGAATCGACTGGGCGCCCTCCGCCCCTGAATGTCCATTCACCGGGTATAGATAGCCCCGCCGTCTCAGCCACCGGCAAACGGGCTGAGCGGACACGAAAGAGGTGTGTGCCCCTGAAAGTTAGCCGAGCGGGAAAGAAAAAGAAAGGAAAGAAGGTTTGGTGCACCGGAGTTGGGGGAAGCAGTGAGTCGAGGCGGAACGCGGTTTTCATCGCGAAACGTGACGCATCGACTCGTGCATTAACAAAAAAAAAAAAACACAAATGTTGTCACTCGTGACGCTTAACGGATGGTTTTCATCATTATCTTCTGTGTTAGTGAGTGACTGGTCATTTGTTTTACTTAGTGTATTTGTTGAGTATGGCTTCGTTTGTGTAACGCAGGACAGAACTTGCTACAGTTTTTTTGTTTTGTACTATATACGTGTAATATCTTTAGTTGGGTGCTTTGTAAAAGCAGTTTGAGTGTTCTTTTTTAAAACACACAGAGACTTCAATTCATCTTTCAGGAAGAAAATTGCGTTACCTCCTTTGCTGGTGGCCCCTGTATGCAAATCAGTAAACTTGTTGGCGCGTTTCACGAAATCAATACAAAGGTGGGATGAACAAATCCCGTTTAACTGCAGCCGCTTCTACGTATACAAGGCTGACGGGTCACTGTCTTAAACAGGAATTATTGGAACATAATAAATCGCTAACCAGAGGCTGACCATCTAATTTCTCTCTAAGTTGACAGCAGTGCAAGTGCGCGCCGAAATTCAACGAATGCACGATTTCGTACCGTCACAGGAATGATGACGCGCCTATTAGTTGAGGCCTGGCATATCGACAGCTGTCGCAGTGCGTGCTTGAGCCAACATTCGATTGACCTGAATAAAGTTGAAAGCAAGCGTATAAATAGTTATCTGTCACGTAGGACCACTGCCGGATCGATAGGCTCACTTATCGCTTAAGCATGCGCAGGTAAGTTCTCCTGCCCTTTTTACAGTTGCTTGTTGGCGTTTGAGGCATTCTGATCTCCCTTTAGAGTCCACATTTGCATGCCGTGCCTTTTAAACACGAATACCTGCCAACTGGCTCACCTTTCTTTTATATTTGTTCGACGGCATCTCATCGCTTCAAAGCTCTATAACCATTTAACGCCCATAGAGAACAAACCGGAGTCAAGGATGTCAGTTGAAATGAAGAAGATATAAATATAGGCCATGCATGTAGAGCGTAGGCAAGATAACCGCTGGTCATTGAGGGTAAGTGACCGGATTACAACAGAAGGCATACGCACGAGGGGTAGACAGAAAGTTAGGTGGACCTACGAGATTAAAAAAAGTTCGCAGGTATAACGTGGCAGCGGTAAGCACAAGACCGGGTTGATTGGCGGCTCATGGGAGAGGCCTTTGCCCTGCAGTGGGCGTAGTCAAGAAGAAGAAGAAGAAGAAGAAGAAGAAGAAGAAGAAGAAGAAGAAGAAGAAGAAGAAGAAGAAGAAGAAGAAAAAGAAGAAGAAAAAGAAGAAGAAGAAGAAGAAGAAGAAGAAGAAGAAGAAGAAGAAGAAGAAGAAGAAAAAGAAGAAGAAAAAGAAGAAAAAGAAGAAGAAAAAGAAGAAGAAGAAGAAGAAGAAGAAGAAGAAGAAGAAGAAAAAGAAGAAGAAGAAGAAGAAGAAGAAGAAGAAGAAGAGTCCATACAGTAAAACGTCGGTAAAACAATATTGAATCTGCGACAAAGGCAATGTTCTTATATAAGAAAATTGATCTAAAACCTACATTTGCACTACTGCATCAATAACGTGACTGACGTAACATAGTACGTCAGAGCCGACAATTTTTCATATCAGTATCAGTAAAATGGAGGCTTCACTGCGCTATAGAGAGCCTTTCTTACGAGCTTGTTGTCGATAAGAACCACAGCATCGCGTTCGTAACCCTGTGATACGATCGCTCGTGTGACCTGCTGTAGAGGCGATGCGGCTTCATTTCCTGGCGCTGACACTTACTTTTTGGGACGCAGGCCTGGAGAATCTGATCGTTCTCAGCAAAAGCAACCTTGCGCACTGCGGCCGTTAAAGGGGCGAATCTATCGCGGATGGCGCAGTTTCTATTTGACGAATGTTCTGTTGCCCTCACAAAGTTAAAAAAAAAAGAAAGAAAAAGAGAGAAAAGAAAGACAGAGAATCGGATATAACAAGAGGCATCGAAGACAAATGATGCCACTAAGATTCCCATATTCTAAAGAAATAGGGCAGAGAGAGACATTCACAAGGCAGTACGATAAGCCAAGGAAGGGAAAAGAAGGCAAGAACGGAGAGAGATCAAAAGAAGGAGATAAAAAAAAAACGTTCTTATTCATAAGCGCCCACAGCGGCCATTTCCTTTGTTTCGCGTTATTTACATCCGTACGCAGCTCGAACTCAACGAATGTCATTTTTCCTTCTTGTTGCATTTTTATGCAATCTTCCAGTTGTTTCTTCAATATAATCGCGTCAAATAAGAATAGCGCAAGCAGGGCGCATTCTTTCGCAGCCGTTGGCGGCATGGCTTAGATTTACGGCGCACGCGTCAATAAATTCTCGGGTGCAGCGCGCCGCGTGCGATGCGACTGTCTGATCGATGAAGAGTAAGATTGCAGGGCTCGTGAGGCAAAAAAAAACTATTCATCCCCGCTCGAGATCGGCCTATATCTCTATATTTATTCATCTAACATCTTCCTTCGCTTCTTGCTATTCGGATGGAAGTAAATAAAACACAACTGAAACGGGGGAGAGGCGAGGAAAATATAGAGTGAAGATGCAGTTACGCAGAACACAGGATGCCAAATAGGGAGAAAAATAGAATATGGTGTCAGTTAGTTAAAAGATGCAAACGATGTTGTAGAAACCTTTTCACGCTCTAGCACAACATTCGAGCTATTTTCTGTCTTTTCTTTTCTTTTTGTTTTTGCGCAGCATTCCTTATCGTCGGCCACAAAATTGACTGCAGAAAAGCCTCTTGGACGGATATACATATATATATATATATATATATATATATATATATATATATATATATATATATATATATATATATATATATATATATATAGATAGATAGATAGATAGATAGATGTTTGAAGTTTCCTTGGTCCGCTAAGAGGTGCTTCGCACTTAATAATAAAGAAGCTTCACCATGGGGACTATCTTTGTCAATTTCTTAACCTGTGGTTTTGCGTAATGAGCGTTGTAAACTTGCAGTTGCGCAAAAATTGAACGGAACCGCCGTGTCGCGATTGTCCCCGAGTTATAAGTATTCTAGGACGTCCACTGCATTCTAGTACAATGCGCATCAAAACTATACGCTTAGACGGCTGCGGCCGGCCGCGCAAGAATTCGAAGCACGACTCAAGTTCTCCAGTCATGCCACGAGACTGGGCTGCTTCGGGCTTTCGTTTCAAGTTTTCCCAAACACTTGCACGTTATTTATAGAAGTGAGAGCGACGCGTAAAGAATCTAAGCATGTATCTCGCCAGAACGTTCTCTTAAACACGTAAGGCATTCCAGGCATTGTGCGCACTTCTGTAATGCAGAGCGTCAGACACTACTTCACTGCACGGGCACGCTTCACGAGAATTCATTCATGCCGCTGCACATATCTGCGTGTGTCACAATACGGGTCATTTTTATGCTCGTAAGAACGGGAGTTGGTGAACTGTCATTGCAGAAGATATAATCAACGAAAACAAAGCCTCCAGTAGATGCTTTTGCGTTATGGTAATCAGCACTCAAAACCCACGCCGCCACGACACCACCAAGAAAGTCTCGCACGCGACTTTTTAACATCTCGCATGAGTGGATGCAATGGGGGAGCACTCCAGCTGTGCTTTCATTTTAAGTCTCGAAATATGAGAAATAAGCCAAATGGTAGCCGTGGCGGTGCAGTCGGTCGCGGCACGCGTTCCGCTCGCCCTTCGGTTGGACGTGTTCCACATGCATATGTGATTGCCACACGTATACGTAAGACACGGGTACGGCTCACGACGCGCCTGAGTGGCCGTCGTATGCCTAAACCTCCGCTGTCGTATGGCACTTCTAGACTGTAAAAAGGAAGCAACGAACGAACAAGTAGGAGGCACTAAATAGGGACACTTCTAGCAATGAAGGGTTGTCGAGCAAACACTTGTCACTAAGCGGGTGACCATTCTAAGTTTTTACCGATGCCGTATTTGGGGCACGGTTTTCATAAGAGCCAACGGGTTCGGCACGTACAAGTGATGGAACAATGAAAACTTTTAAAAAGCACGTCACGCAGCATGACTGTGGCCAAGATGGGTATCGGCCAAACCACCATCTCCGTGCACTTCAAACAGGGCGCAACGTTTAGTACATGCAAAGCGACAGCAGCGCCACCGAATGAAGTTTTTCAGTCGATAAGCAGCGACTCGTATTCC
Organism: Rhipicephalus microplus; assembly: GCF_043290135.1. Lineage (NCBI taxonomy): Eukaryota > Metazoa > Arthropoda > Arachnida > Ixodida > Ixodidae > Rhipicephalus > Rhipicephalus microplus. The sequence continues at coordinate 78,473,815 of NC_134702.1, read as the reverse complement.
ATGTGTTGGGCCGATACTGCGAGGGAAGACAGTGAATGGCATAGGTGCACGAAGATTACGCATGTCGAGGCGAAGTGCGTTCGTAATAATCGCGCCTATAGTTTACCTCCTCCTTCAGGATTACTAATCACAACAGAAAAAAAGTGACGCAATCTTTAGAAGACGACTGGCGTTTTAATTTATTTGTCCACCTGTGTGAACATACGCCAACATGGATCAGCAACTGTGTCACCAGGTGTTGGGCCCTTAATTTCGCAGCCACCTGAAGCCGTGGTGCCTGCGTCTCGCGGCGGGGACTATACACCTACACTTTTCAGCAAGGCTGCGCGAACTTACGGCACAAGAGAAATACTAGCTGAGTGGTTATCAGCACCCGATCCAACTAACCGTGAGCCGAGGCTATACAGCCGACGCGATCAAATGCGCTAATGAAACTACGCGTATGGCTGACTTCATGAGGGTGTTCTTGTTGTTGTCAAACCATCTGCATCTACAGGGACGTCGAGGACAGACCAGGACAATAGAGTAGGACAGACCATCGCACGTCTCCTACCAAGTAGTCAGTCTAGACTACCGTATATTGGATCCAAAAAGGAGAAACGCGCGATAAAGTAGGACGTCCGAACCATCTCAAGAGTCACTTATTCCTAGCGGTTTGCCCAATTCTGTTTAGGGAATGCAGTGACGCCGAGTAATGCTGGCTGAAAGGCTGATTTCACGGAGAGCGAGCTTGCGAAATCTGGGTGTATGGAATCGCGTTCCGTTTTATATTATCTTCTTCTTCAGAAGTCCCCAAGAAAGATACAAAGAAAGACAGAATGAGCTGAAGCCGTTGTCGTTGTTGTCAACAGACGTATTTAGCCTTGCGTAAATTGATCAGGATAGCTCTCGGCCCCACGCCGCTTTTTATCACAGTTTAAGAGGCATAAAAGTGCAATCGCTGTCGAGCGAGTCATCATTCAACGCGTGGCGCGGGCTACGGCACTCGATCTTCCATGTGTCTTTTAACGAGACGACGTGCATTGTGCTGTACATCTCGTCTCGCTCACGAGACAGATTGAATAATAATAATAATAATAATAATAATAATAATAATAATAATAATAATAATAATAATAATAATAATAATAATAATAATAATGCAAGCGTATTCGCATCTTTCTAGCTGAAACCACGTGTTCCGGCGGAGGCTCTTGTGAGCCAGCACTGAGGCGATTTTTTTTCCCCTCTTCTTATTTTTCATCCGGGAACATGCTAATGCGGCACTTTGTAGATATATCTAAAATATCTAGTGTATGTAAATATACTTTCAGCCACGAATGAGGTCAACTGTATTTACAGACAGAAAGATAGAAAAAGCGGAAATGCTAAAGCCACGATTGAAAAGAGGGCAAATGTAACCGGAGACGTGGTGTAGTATTCGGGACCGCGCACACAAAGCGGCTCTAGCTGTCTGGGGACCTCAGATTATCATAAAAGCCGGGCGAGAGAAGCAAACAGATGCCGTGCGTATGTTGTTAAGACCACGTGTCGTTCACTCTTACACACACACACACAAACACACACACATACACACACACACACACACACACACACACACACACACACACACACACACACACACACACACACACACACATATATATATATATATATATATATATATATATATATATATATATATATATATATATATATATATATATATATATATATATATATATATTTGTTTCCTTGCGTTCCGCGGGCCTCACTTTGCACATTTCGTTGGCTTAACGGGCGGGATTTTGTCCTGCCCCCTGTGGTGTACGCCACATCAAAAATATGAAATGAATATGAATGTCAGGAATATGAAAAGTGTTTTGTGATTTAGTCTTTTACGCTGTTTGAAATGGGAATCATTGATATGAATACGAAAACAAAAAAAGAAATCTTGCACTACGCTCCCACAAACAGTCGGGTGGCCTTTGAAAATCTGCGTCTTGCCAACGGAAATGGCAAGTCCCAGGCGTAAGCCGCCTGAATACACTTGTATGTTCAGAGAGAAAGAAAGAGAGAGAGAGCAATAAAGTAGCGTATAGAGCCCCAGTATTGTTTCGAGCTATACGGCCACGTGATCTCTTCGCGTTCTTCCAGAATAGAAAATCCTGCTGTGAGTGATAAAAGGAGATGCGCGCGCTTGTTGAAAGGTTCGCGGAATTGCCCAATAAAAAAAAAGGGGACACGTGTTTAGATTTCAAACATGGCCTACCATTTGAGATCTTGCTTCCCAGTGTTTCCCGCGCTTTTGCCAGTACAATAATCTTCTTTTGCCGGCCGTAAGGACAAACTACGGCAAGTTCTCAACCTTATTTACTAGCATAGCCATTTGGAATTCATTGCCTTTCGAATTGAAATCATCGCATAACATTCATATTTTCACTTCGCGCAGCAAGAAATATTACGTTCAGGAATTAATCAACTCATCCGATTTGTGTAATTAACTGTTAATAGCTCTCCACATTTCTGTGCTACTTTACTGCTTCAATTTGCCTTTGTATAATTGTTAACACTGATAATGAAACGTTTTGCATTTGCCACGTGATTTGTTCATTAATTAATATTGTTTTTTGTCTTCACTTGCTTTTCACTATTTCCATGTTATTTTTCGATAGTGAGTATTACCATTATGTTGCGTATTGGTCGTATTTTTATTGTTAATCAAGCTTATTCATTATTACTCATATGTCCGTATACTATTGCTGTATTTTTCGTAATTACCCCATCCATGTAGCCATAGGAGGTCCCCCTGTCAGTTTCTCTGAAACTCTGGGACCTCCTGCTGTAAAACTCTAACCATGTAATTCAACTGAACCATTTAATGAACTTGACTTGACTTGACTTGACTTGTCGCATATCTGTGCAAGTTAGAGTTCTTAAGAAAAAAAAAAAGACACCAGACAGACAGAGAGAGAGGAACAGGCGGAGCGCAAAGGCGGAGTGGTCAACCAAAATAGTGCGCTTGATGGCTGTATCCGCTTGTGTGAAGTAAAGCATCGCATGCGCAGTCTCCGCCATGCGCTGCTAGGTGTCCACAATGCGCTGTTGGTGGTGGCAGTGGTGGTGTTTTTACAGGCGGGGTTAGCCTAGCAGACCTGGCCAGCAATCGCTCCGCTTGAGCAACTCTTTCCATTTAGTTCGGATCACTATACATCGCTTAATAATAATGTTTCTCGTAGAAAACGCAAGAGCACTGTTAGTCGCTTGCCTTCGCATCAATCGCACACCTACCAGAAACGCAACGTCTTCGCAGCAACCGTGGGAGAACCCTCCTTTCTTCAAGGCGTCCGTTAATGTCTCGTCTCTAGTGGGGCAGCCTGTTTTCTTTTGGTCGATATAGGCCAAGTAGAACGACCACACTATCGCTAAGACGCCTTCACCCACCACTAACCTAGACGACTCGAAGGCCAAGGCCTGAGCGGCCATAGACTAAGCACTGAAACACTCCATCAAAATTTGACGAGCCGCTTCGATCGTGTAGTCTCATTACGTGCTCCTTGAGGCACCTCTGGCGCTTCATCTCCCACCTCCCATATGGTTCCTTAATTCCTGGTTCAGCGTCTTTCACAGCGCACCCATTCCGCGTAACTCTGTAGTCGTCGTTAAGCCCAGTATAACGTGGCCGCTTGTCCTTTATCGCTCCGGTTTCGCGTTTTCGTAAATGCAACGAAGCGTATACAGCTCGTGCGTTCACTTCGTCATTTCATGTCGACACTGGCTTCTCGATCTATAGGCCACCTTCGCACGACACAGTTGACGTCTTCGAGAAATTACACTTGATGAACAATAATCCCACAAGGTTTGCCTCAATCGACTTTTTACCATACCGCATGTGCGTACTAACTGCGGCTAACATACAGAAACATTGGCAGCTATAAAAATCTGCAAGTAAATAAAACCAAGCACTAAACAATTGGCTTTACGGGTGCTTAAAAAAGAACCTGTTCACCTCATTCTTTCATGAGTAATCCGCATTTTTATATCCTCCCTTCTTTTCGCTCAGAATCATTATTGTGGCCGCTACTGTTCTAATTATTTCTAAAGTACGCTTGTGTCATTTCTATAGCTATTCATAATTACTCACTGTTGTTATATCACCATTTTTTTAATTGTTATATGTTTACATCGTTTACATAATTACATAATGATGCTGTATGCCATTTTTAGTGTACGTTTGTGTTGTTTTCATAACTATGAATAATAATGTAACGCTGTTCTGTTGCCATTTTTTATAACTTGTGGACATGCTATTTTCTGACGGGAGGTCCACTTTGAGTCCTGTGCTGTGGAATCTCCTTTCATATGTACTACCTTCATTGTGTTTATATTTTTTGTGAGAATAAAAAAATTGATTGAAAAAAAAAGAAAGCTCTCGTCTCACTTACACAGTCTTACCATGGCATCATCAAGCAGTTCCAGCAATTCCAAAAGTTCAAGGGAAAGCGCGCCAAGCAGTGCCGAATCGACTGACTCCAACAAACACGAGCATGTGTTAATCACTACAGCTGTTCTACACGAAAAGGAGAATCAAACTCGCTTGATACATTTCCTGTTCACGTCACTATACTTGATCCGAAGGCGTAAAAAACAATGAAAATGGAGATATAACTCCATAAAAAATATAATTTTTCGACAGTGGGGCTCACAAGAGCTATCATAAAACTGTTCAACGGTTCATTTAGAGTAACGATTGTGTCGGTCTACCAACGCGGACATACCAAAATTCACATTGCCTTGCGTTGCACTTCATTTCACTTCTGACACAGACAGAGGAGAACTTGTTCTCGAATACAGTGCTTGCTCGAATAAAAAGGTGAGAAATTCGCCGCATTGTGCTGTTTGTTGCTCGTTGCAAATAGAACGACACCATGGCAGCAGCGAAAACATCTTCAACGGCGTTGAGAACGCAAGCGCGTTAGAATTCAGAAACTCCAGTCAACACGTTTAGGGCAGCAGCATCGAGTGTAGAAGACAACCTCCGCGTCGTCTGCTTCTCCGAATGTCGTATGCCAGACGACCCCTACAGCACGGTGGCTCAGTGCTTCGATTTTCGAAGGCCCCGGTTGTGCAACGTCTGGCGATCTCACCGACTTCACGAACGGGAGTAAAAAAAAAAAGAAATAGATGGCTCGATCCTGAAAAAAATAAAAGAAGGGGCTCCGTGAAGATTGTTTATGCTAAAGAGACCCTCTTGCAGCGAGTCATTGTTTGTTGCTGAGTCGTTCTCCACGGGAAAAGCCTTTTCTCAGCCAACCGTAATCGACGCGGGCTGTCGCAAACAATCAGGCGTATTCCAGACCTAGTTTTCTCGTCATACCGTGTTGCAGTAATAGGGCCACCAGCGCATCTTGAATGTGAGATATATCGTTGTAACAGAGGATAGCGAAAGGAACGTGCGTTACATCAGACACGCTGTGTGTATCATTCCGAGCCAGATAATACAGGAGGGATCCGATGCCACGATGGAGGCTACACCATGATTTGTGACGCATTGCGAAAGTGAACCGCGCATTATGAGTCGCAGGGTTTCAGGAGTGAATGCGCGCTTTATTGGATACGGGAATCAGGAAAAGTTGTCACTGGAACACTCACGACAAATATCAAAAATTGTTTACAAGATTTTCTTTCGTGCGCGTCGTCGTTCGATGTTGTGGCACGGGACCTTCTCAAAGAGCCATGCAGTTAATCGAGAGAAATGACCGTTAGATTATGCGTGCCCAAAACCACTTGAGGCATTAGCCGATGTTTTACTAGGCTGTAGATGAGTCTATACTAAGCGCGCAGAATGCGCAGCGTGCTGAGCAGTCCACCTCGAGTGTTGATGCATTCAGAGAAAAACAAAAACCGCGCCAGCCCTGGGCGGAACGTGCAGCACAGTCTCGGCGAAAGTCACTCCACAGTCACAGCAAAAGCTGAAAAAATGGCCTTTCTAAGCCTTTTCAAAACACTCCTTGGACAACTGCTAGAAGCACACTTGTAGGGTATTCAAAAACGCATTAATCATCATAATTTATGTGTAGTAGGGAGACATGCACTTTGCCATCCTTCGTCATTCTTTGGAAAAACATGTTCCCCACTACAATCTTGCGAAGAATTTGGTCCAATTTTTCGATGCTGTGGCGGACGACGATTAAGAATTATGTCTAAATCATTTGTAATTAGAGTGGGGGGTTGGAGCATTCGACCATATAGAGTTTCTTATAAATACACTAGAAGGAACTCTGGCGCTAGTGTCTATGGTAGCCGCAACGTGCGCGGCACTTCAGCTAACATGGGAACGATGGGTGTTACATAGATTTCGTACTTTATGTTCCCTTTGACTTCGCGTGGCTTGAAGCTGCTTTGTCACGAAACAACAATAAGCAATAGTTTATCAGCTACGCTTCATCACCTTAAACCTTCTCGACTCACCGATTCGAATCGGATCACGAAGTTAACCGGTTTGTTCTTTTATTCGAAGCGAACCGAAACATTGCAACGACCAAAGCCACATGTGCGTTCGAAGCCCGCAAGCACGAAGACTAGCCAAGTCCGTGTACTGCCAATGGTCCCCATGGTCGCTGAATGAATACAGCGCCACAGTCCCGTTTAGTTAATTGTAGGAAACCCTATATATGCATTCGACGACTCACTCGTTATGCAATTCGTATTGTGTGACGACTTGTTGTTGCTTTGCTGTAATAGAACGCTTTACTATTCATGTTAACGCGATTTCTTTCCAGATATGAAGCCTGCCTAAGGCCCCTTTGCAACGGAGTCTCAAGCGCCGACGTGGCTCTGTGGTAGAACACTGGGCTGGCACGCAGGGGACCCGGGTTCGCATCCCACTGTGTGTGCGTTTCTTGCTTTTTTTGCGCGATAGTGGTTACAGACACCAGCCGCGGCAGCAGCGGACAACGACGGCGTTTGCGACCCTTGTTGTGGTCTCATAAGAGCTTTCGCGGTAAAAAGTATCTGTTCCGCACACAAGTGGCCTCTGCGTTAACTAATAGACCGAGTAACTGACTCACATACAAGAACGTAGCTAAATAACTGCTCGCTTACGGACCGACCGAGCAACCGTTTGAATGAAACGACGCAAACGTACTGATCAACGAGTCAACCCATTAGCTCAAACACAAACTAACAAAAGAAGTATGCTGAAGCTGCATAAATGTATCCAAAATAATCCGGAAACTGCACTCGAAGAAGCTAGCTACTCATTTAATAATAATAATAATAATAATAATAATAATAATAATAATAATAATAATAATAATAATAACTGAAACTTTACGTCCCCAAACCATGGTATAATTACGAGAGACGCCATGACAAAGGGCTCCGGATCTATTGACCACTGTGTTGTTCTTCAATGTGCCCCAAACATTAAGCCCACGGGCCTTCAGCATTTCACCTGAAAGTTTGTTGCTGTTCACTGCAGGTACGCGACAGTGGTGGGGTCGCCATCACTATACCTCTCTCCAATACAAACATTTACATATTCGGTCACGTGACCTTCGGATCAGCAGTCGAGCGCATCTTCTCCGCTGGAGGGCGCTGTCTCCTCCTCCAGAGTTACAGTTACTGTATATGCTACCTTTAGATAGCACATACAGTAACTCTACTCTAGAGGAGGAGAAAGCTATATCCCACCTTTAGGTAGCATATAGCGTATACCGTAACTCTACTCTGGAGTGGAGTTTATAAAGTCTAGAAAAAGCACCATTCAAGAGGAGGTGATATGCACGAGGAGTGGAGTTCTAGGAAACCTGTATCCATGATCAACGCAGTGGCGTACTCCGACCACTGTTGCGATTTATCTGCCGCCATGGGCGACATCGCCCGAGGCCAGATTTCCCGTTCCAACGCGGAACGTTCAAGAATGCCACCGTGAGACGAAACATACGTCTTCCAGAGCAGCAAAAAAGCAGTGGCAGAAAGAGAACAACCCGGTAAGACACGAAGAACAGAGCGAGTGCAAACGAGAAGCGGCCGCGGAGCGTGCATAAACGTGCAAGTTGTGGTACATGCGCGCGACTGGGCCCCCGACGCGAAATTCCATTTCCGTCAAGAGTATAGGCGCTGTCTGCGTCGCATTCACTCACGTATCTCGCTTCCGTGAAGTCGGGGAGAAACTAAACGAACTGGGCATGTACAGGCGACATTGCGAAGGAGAACGATTTATTCATTCACTCGGCGTGAGTGCACGCACGCGTATACACACAAACACAGACATGAACGCACTCACGCAGCCTTGGTTTCTGGTTTCGCGAACGTCCGAAAGGCTGACAGCGCGTCACAGACGTCCGAAGAAACAGCTGCGCTGTTCGCCGCTGTCGCTTCCGTCTTATTGCATATTGCACACAGCGTGTGTGTTTGGACCGCGTTTCAAGTACGCATACCAGCAGCTCGCTGCCGCGTAGCCGCTTCTCGAGCAGCGGTGGTGGACGCCGTGTGCATATAGGCCTCGACAGCTGGTACGCGCGTCTGTTCTCATTCTCTGTCACGCGAGAAGCGCATTTTGAAGATTTTCGTGGTAGTCACGACGGCGGCGGCAACGTTTGCGTACCGTACGTTGTTCTCCAAAAACGGCGAATTCAGTTAGTTAATTAGTTAGTTAGTTAGTTAGTTTGTTTGTTTGTTTGTGTGTGTGTGTGTGTGTGTGTGTGTGTGTGTGTGTGTGTGTGTGTGTGTGTGTGTGTGTGTGTGTGTGTGTGTGTGTGTGTGTGTGTGTGTGTGCACCGTGGTGCTGACTCACGTTCATTTGCATTTCACTATTTTTTTCGCGGAAAGTCGGCCTGTCGGTTACTTTTGTCGTCCCTCCCGGATGTTGTCCTCTCGAGAGCAAACATGCATGGCGCTTTTGCAACGACCGCGCTACACAACAGCATACGTATAGGCGCCAAAAAGCAAGCGGGCCGCTACGAGCGTTGTTATATACAGCCTATGTCGTTGACGATGCCGACGCAGTACCCAGAAACAGCGAACGCGAGCGAGCTGTTTACAATCGGGAGGGCGGTAAACAATTCGGGGAAACGTGAGCAAGGACGGCGGAGTACATAGCTGCGTGCCTTCGGAGGCAGAACGGGTCGCCGCTCTCGCGCCTGTCCCGCATACCCCCACTTTGTGTAAGGAAATGTCTGCTGTGCGAGGTTTATATAGGTTTATATCTGGTTTGAATCTCGTTCATTCCTTGTTTTTATACATGTCGCGGGAAGTGTAGTGCGAGCCACAGAATACCACGCAGCGTGTGAGATGCCTTTGAGCTGGACCAGAGACACCGAGGACATAGCCTGACTATAATATATGACGAAATATGTGCCTCACCGCCTAGCGTGGGAAGTTCATTATTGCAGACAGAATGAACACGACTGCCTCGAGGGTATCGACTGATTCGCTTTGCCGAAGAATTGATGGCCTTGCTCCTGACGCTACGAAATAAATATGATAAAAGAAATGTCGTGCGCCACACGTTCCTGGTCCATATACGGAGACGAGTAATGATATCATCATCATCATCATCATCATCATCATCATCATCATCATCATCATCATCATCATAATGATCAGCCTGACTACGTCCACTGCAGGACAAAGGCCTCTCCAAACACAGACGGGACAAAGGCAGGACAAAGTAATGATATCACCGCAACGTTATTAGCTGTATCTGCCGTCTCAGCACCGATCGAGTGGTACCAATAAAAGCGCTCCACGCACGTAACGCGAACGCTAGCCGTGCTGCATTACTCTTGGATATCACTCCGTGCCCTGGCCTAAAAGTCACTATCTCACAGCAGTAGCGGGTGCGCCTTTATCACGCGCCATCGTGGCGCTCCCATGCTCCCAAAACAATTTTGGTACAACATCAGAACCCCATACAAGTGATGGCATCTGCTCAACTCAGATCTCTAGCGTTATTTTTTTCTTTCTTGAGGTGAAGCGCCTTACAATGTCCGTCTGTCTGCAATACGTCGGCGCCGTAGTGCACAGTCGAAGCGCAGGTGCGCCCTTTGCGTGGCACCGCGCGAGAAACAACCGCATGAATCAACTCCGTTACAGCACATAATCATCCGTGCGTGTGTGCGTCTGTCCATTCGTTCGTCCTTTGCACTAGTCGGCGACTTGAACATCGACATGGGCTTTATGACCTAGCTTCGCCTACAGGTTATACTTCACTTGATCGCGAAAACATTTACTATTTAAATAGACTTATGAAAAAAAAATGACGAAGCCATGCAAGCACGTGACATCTTGTACGGCTCACGGCCTATCGTCTTCAATTCTGGGTTTACATCCCCCTTTCCACCATTCATCAGACCCATTTCATGATTCCAATGAAGTTTCCTCCTCCCCCGGTGACCGCATGTACGCGACAGCGATGGGGTTGTCCTCACTATATCTCTCTCCAGTATACATACAAACAAAATGAACGTCGCTTACATGTCACTAGGCTATAGATTATACGTGTAATGCTATTTGTTACGTATTGGCATCCTTGTGACTGTTATTTCCCGTGAACTCCAGTTCAGTGACCTTTTGTGATTGAAAATGGACATCGTGCTCGCGTGAACTGCTGTGTCTTGTCGTCAAGTGCAATTTTATTAGCCAAAATTTAGGTGCCATTCAGGTGCAATAATGTGTAGTTTTTAATGACTGCGATTTTTCATTAATCCTATTATCTGCGAAAAGGAGCAACCACGCCATATAAAAGCACGAACTTCCCTTCAAGATATGAAAAAACCACTAAAAGAAAGTAAAGCGGCAGAACATTAAAAGTTTTTCGTTAATGAACTAATCAGCTATTCAATCAAAAAATATGCATGGATTTTCTCTGAGAACCAGGCGCAAGGGTGGCAACTGTACTTCCCACAACACTCCCCCACCCCCTAGTCGGATCGAAGTGATTTGATTTACAAAACGGGAGAACGCATTCACGATGAATTATTTTGTTACACGAATTCATTTTGTTGCATTAAAATATACAATGCCTGGAATACGTCACTTAACTGTCCCTAAAATAAACTTGGTATATAGGTAAGTGTGCTCGGTAAACCTTGAAACAACGACACAAGGCGCAACATTACCTGTACTATATTCGTAGCACAGCAAGCGATTCAAACTTTGGTATTGCATCTACAGCACGTCACTTCCGAAACACCCGAGAATCACAACACCGGGAAAGCCTGTATAGACAAACACTTCAAACCGGAGGCTCAACATACAAAAGAGAAAGGCTGCAAGATGTCTCGTACACGAACAACTGCGCAGTCGTCTCAAACGCAGCGTCGCGTTCTCCATTTTACGACGCACTTCGGATGCGTCAAGGCGAGCTCCTTGTTTTGGTTTCGCGTCAGTTCGGTAGCCAACCCGAGCTCACGTTCACTGACGCGCCGTCAACACGTAAAGCTCTCTGCTCCGTCACGAAAGCTTATTTTCTAAGCCAAACTTTGAGCGGACACTCATGCAGCGTGAGGCTGTAGGGGATTTGATAGCCGGGCTAGCCGGTTCTCGAACATCGCGAAAAGGGAGCCAAGACAACCCTATTCGAAGGTATTGAGTTCGTACCCTATACCGAAGAAAAGCTTTTTTTTTTGTCCACTGGGATTCACTTCAGTTCAAGTGAGAATCGTTACGCTACAGTTAAGAAACCACAAGTATATAGTCCCCTAAGCCTTCCTTGGGTTACTTGTCTGTCAGTGAGATTAGTTGTGCATAAAACAGAAAACGAACCCTTCACACTATACCCCTTTATTTGTACGAATAAAGCAAGATAGACGCACCACAGCACTTGACGGACCACAGCGATTTCACGCAACACAGCAAATTCAGGCGCGCTTAAATACTGCGCAACCTGTAACCCACGTGACCCTTTCACACATCACGTCGGAGGGTATTATTTTGACATCGCGTGTGAAGTGGTGGCGCGGGTGCAAGGTTGTCAGTATACTTAACAACGATAACTGATGAGCTTTGTGAAAAACTTTATATTTATTTTTGCTGAAATAAAACTTGAGGAAAAACCTAAACACCAGCAACCCACTTGACCTTGATCTTTCTTTGCGCTTCGCCCTCTATTATTACACCGCGCATCCTGAACAGGCTTCCATTTATGTTTCACTTTCTATCACTTTCTTCATGTCAATGCGTTGTATTTTTGAAATGTTGCCGATTTTTGAACCATTATATGATGTTTGTTTCTTAGTTCTGTATGAGCAGATGTTTGTCATCATAGTTTATTTTTGGACGTGTACGCGTAAACCACTACAATTGTGTAAGTACTGGCGTTTTACTTTGATGCACTAGTTCTTGATGGTCTATCGCTCTACGTGACGTGTTTCCTTTCCTGTTGTATCTTCATATTTGTTTCCTTTTTTTGTATCACCCACCCCTGCCTAGGGCCTCATGTGTGAGGCTGGCAGTACTTCTGAAATAAATAAATAAATAAATAAATAAATAAATAAATAAATAAATAAATAAATAAATAAATAAATAAATAAATAAATAAGTGGTGAACTGGAGTCGTTGGCGCCGTTATGCTGGCAGCGGCTATTTTTTCTTGCACAGCAGAAGAAATACACAATAAAAAATAATGAGGGCCTAAAATGTTGCGGGCTCGAACACAAGATGTGCAAATGCTGTCGAGCCATACATAATATTCGAGTTTGAACGTGTACACGTGAACATATTTTACCTCTTTGACCTTGTGCTACTCTGCTCGAGACTCGTGCGCTGTTCGGTTAAATTAACTGTATCTCGTTTTGCCGCTGCCGTTCTTGCGCTGTTTTCGGGGTGTCTAACAGCATGAGGTAAAACGGCTGCCCCATCGGAAGCATTTCGCCTGTGCTCTCTTTCTCTCTTTTTTTAGGCTATCAAAAACAACCTCGCGCGGCCATGGGTTTGAGGGGTTTTGTCACCAACACGACGAGAGGCGTCGGCGGCGCGGCGTCGTCGAAACCTTGGTCGTGCGAGTCGCGGCACGCTCTGGTGAAACAGTGTGTCGAAATCGCATACATGTATACGTACACGTCATGCTCGGTTGCACAAACCCGAGCATGATGGATGGACGCGGAGAAGACGCCGACCGGGGACGTCGCCTTCCGTCGCACTTTTCGTCGCCCACTTCCCGACTGTCCCGCTTTAAATCACGCGGCCCCGTCCCTGTGTGTGTGTGCAGTATATCCTCTCGTTCACTCACACACACGGGCAACACCCAGGGCCATGCAAAGGGTTTACGTGTAAGTACTTCGACGATGAAGGGATCGGCAAAACATATCGGAGCAAACCTATAAATCGTCAGATGGATTCTTATTATCTCCTTATTTCGCCGCATCCCCCCTTTTTCACGTGCTACGCAGTATTTTGCTTGAAGGCATCAGCGTGAATTCCACACGCGCGTGCATGAGGGCAAGGAAAGTAATGTCACAACAATAAATGTCGTTTTAGTTTTTATTTTTCAACTCTGTGGCATGAGGTAAGCTTAGAGTGTACGTTTAACTGGTCGCTTTAGAGCACTCTGTAGAACGCCGTCACGAGGTGTCTTACATTCACTTCTCGTTTGTCGTTTTTCGTAGTTTTTTACGCCTTTTTTTCACTTTTATCTACCTTTCTAATCCACCTCACCCTTTCCCCAGTGCTGGGTTGTGAACAGAAAATATTGAATTTTTTCTCCCCCTCTCTGCTCGAATAGAGACCGAACGTCCTGAGTGCATCCTACTGTTTCCCTGAGGCTGCCGCATAACAAAGTCCTGCCCGCTTAAAAGTGATCGCATCAACGAGGAAGCGTCAGGGCGCGATAAGATTACCATCACTCGACTCCTCCTGTAGATACGGTACAGGCGCAGAGTGATCCGCTAAGGCAGGCTTCATTAAGGCCAAAGACTCTAATGCCCCGTCGAATACAAAAGTGGCCCTCGGCGTCAACATCAGCGATACAAATATCATCACCATCATGTAGTGACGCGGCCATACGACGTATGTTGACATTAGGGATCGCCAAAACGTGACCTCATCGTTAGGTCACATAACGTGACGTCACGCGACGGTGTCGACACACGACCAAGTCGGATGTTGAAACGTGGGCCGACCCCGGAGGACATGCCGTAAGCACGTGGTGCGTAGAAAGGTTGTAATGCCTGTGATCACGAAGGCAATGGGAATCTAAGTAAGGTGCATAAAATAGAACCAGTTTAGGAGAAAACGATGGGCTTTCGGCTTCGAGTCATTTTAGGAACGCGTGAATTTTTGGCTACATTATCACGTAGCCTCCACGTGCGTAGCTCTAAACGTTGTCATTTAACACGAGGTATAATTTATAAGGAATGTAAATCAATAGTTTTCCACTTTTATTTCCCTATGCATATCTATGTGTACACAACGCGATGGAGGCGAAGATGATTGATGCCCGTGTGCTTAGTAACGTAGATGTCTGGGGAGTTGGTTCGTAGAAATAGGAAGAAGCAACCAACGCAAAACCGCACGTACGCAGCGAAGAACTACCACACAGGACAAGCGCTGGTTGCTTCTTCCTGTTAACGTGTGCTTAGATTTAGGTGCACGTTAAAGAACCTCAGGTGGTCAAAATTTCCGAAACCCTCAACTACGGCGTCTCTCATATTCATAACGTGGTTTTGGGAGTGTGAAACTACAACAATTGTTATAATTCTTAGTATTACTATGTACACAGTGAATAGTTAACAGGCCTGCTTTTCCGGGTTTGGTGACTTTATTGCTTCGACTACACACTCGAATTTATTTGACTATCCATTCAGTGTCCACCAGTTACGCTAACTGTTGTAACACTGTTCAACGGGACTTCCGTACGCGTCCGTACGGACACGATGTACTCCAGCTTATCGGTGCAATGATTGTGCTTTGATAAGCAGTGTGAATGAATTCACATTACGTTCATATTACGTTAGTGAACAGCGCGGACTGTTCAAAGGGATTTCCCCGCGCAAGGTGATGAAATAGAGATGCTATTACTGAGCAGTTTCAGTGGGAAACGGATTCGTTATAGACGATGAGAAAAGGCGTTATAAAACAACAAAGAAGAGAGATGCAACTGTGATAACAATTTCACCCAAGTTGCATCACTGACGCGATGACGGTGTTAAACGGATCTTTTTTAATGTTATACAACCTCGAAAACCATCAGAACACAATATGAAAACGAAGTAGAAAGTTAGCTCATCTTCCTTCTGCATATGCGCATGCCGACATGGATTTGCCACTCGCTCGGAACATCTTGCACTTTTTTCTTGTTCACATTTCTCGCTATCTGCTGTTGTTTTTTTCCCAACAATGGAAATGAACGAAGTCGACATTGAGCATGTTTGTATTGCTTCTGGTAGCGCGTTTTACGATTGGACCACCTTTAATGCGCGGAAGGTGCGAAAGAGGCTGCAATTTATGAACCACTGCAGCACTATGCCCCGGTACATTCGTGTTTTATGGAAACGGTATATAGTTGCAGCAGACACAATGCGCCTTGCACTTCTATTTCCGCAAGGCTTCTTTTTTGTGAAGCAGCGCTATTACGAGGAAGGGGTAGGAAGCTAACGGAAAGGGATCGCTCGATATATTATACAAACTGCAACAACATACACGCTCTGGGAGTGTGGGGACCATGGGGAAGGAGAAATGCGTAGAAGCTATTCAAAGGCTTAAATCCGGTATACTATACCATGCACTCGGAAATAGAGGCAACGTAGAAGGGGGAGTTGGAAGCGTAAGAGAGTGACTGATAGAGAGAGAGAGAGAGAGAGAGAGAGAGAGATAGGAAGCACGTAGGCATTGTCCAAGTTGGTAACTATTGTGACTACTGGTTAATGCGTAATGCCTGTTCCAACCATGAAGAAAGGGGTAGAAAACTAGAACGGAGTTTCACGTGGCAATTTTGGATTCCACTCATAAAAAAAAAGTTAAGGAAGAAATCAGGCCCACTCACGTAGCAGACAAGCGTTCTTATTGGTCGGCTCGCTATGGATGCGTCTGCTGCGTGAGCCTAATCTTACCCAGGAGGCACCGCGGACTGGTTGGGAGAGGCGGTGTCAGAGGAGGTTGGCTTGCTGAGGCTGGCAGAAAAGTATAAAAGTCTCTGCTAGTTAGTAATTTAGTTAGCTAGTGTGTTTGTTTCCTACGTATATCGCCCAAAGAAACAGTGATTTAGGCTGCAGCTGCCCTTGCAGGCGTATCGTCATCGAATGAAGTGATTTCTCAATCGGAGCATTGATACTGAAGCCGGTGTTATAACGGGGGACACGCAGCGTTAGCCATCATTAAGAGAGGCGAGCCAGTTCTAACCAACACTCGTTTGGGCGCGCAGTACGGGGATAGATACTGCCGTCGCATTCGCTCAAAATTCAATCGCCGTCGCTGCTAACGTCGCACGCCGCGTCGCTGGAAATCGCCGAAAAAGGTCGAGAGGGCACTGTCTCGAGAACTTCAGCGGTGTCTTCCTAACCAGCAGAGCGGATGATTCACGAAGCCGACAGGCCAACAAATTTAACGACCTGCTCCGACACCGATCTTTATTGGGAACAGGCCATAACGCAAATGCGAGCAATCGTATCTCGATACACTCGACGGCAAGAAAGAATAGCTCGGGCTGCGTCTTGTGTCTTACGAAACAGTGACAAATTAAAAAAAAAAATGAAGAAGGAAAAGACGATAGTTGGCTTCACTGCTGCGCGTTGTGTTGCAACAAGAGTGTACGAATAAAGTTATACGGTGAAGCAAGCCGACAGTGAGTAATGACTGGCGCACGCAGTAACGCCGAGACCTAGTTCGACGTATCGAGCGAAGGATAAGAGCCCGACGATGTTCCACGCGTGTACTGCTATACACTTGTGCATGCGCTTAACAAGCGGCACGACAATACGCGCGCGACGTGCCACTTAGCGACGGTGTGACAGATTGATTCGTGACGCCGAAATCGATACCGCGAACATGAGATGCGCACACCCGGCTTCTCGTCCGTATACTCCACTCTGCCGTTTGGAAACAAATGACACCTTGCAAGCGCACTCCCAGGCACACGTAGCTATTTGCACTATTTCCTGTGCTACGTGGAAATTATTGGTCCTGGCACAGCTAGTTTTCCGCACGACTGAGAGTCAAACTGAAGCGATCGCGTTGTAGAAATGACAGCATTGCTAATAGTTACGCTATGATTTCGACCTAGTTTCTTTTTTTTTTCTACATAATGAGATATGTTCGGCCCAACGAAATTTGTTAGCTTTCTGAAAGGTCGCGTATGGTTTAGGTTACGGATATCAATACTGAGTTGCGCATTCCGGTGAACATCCTAACAGCAGTCTTGGTGATTTTAACGCAAGTAGATCGATGATTGCGCAAGAGAAAGATAGCGATATCGTCAATAACTAAATGGAAATTTATGTCGTGTATTCTGCTTCGTGAATGCGGGGTTCAACGCGTGACAGCACGCCATATTTTTGTACGTCTACGTTATGTTACTGCCTGCTCGCGCTAAGGTGTTAGGAAATTATAGGACACGATCCGACTTGACGTCAGACCAAACGGCTCTGCCTCCCATAAAACTCATGCATGACGCACCGTAGCGCTAATTTTCGCATTTCGCATTTCACGCTCTATTTTTCCCGCCTCGCAACGTTAGAGGTGTCGAGCTCTCAAACGACTAACAACTTCACTTTCAGACAACTTGAAAGCGTCGTGAGTAGTTAACGTGTTGGTGTCACACCGTTCCCAACAGAGGGTGTCAAAAAAGTTGAGCACCAGCTGTCCCTTCTGCTCCTGCAGACGAAAAAACACCGTGACTGACGGTAAAATTTATCTAGTGAGACTAATTTACTTGCACGTCAACTATAAAGAGTAATTTACTTTTTTTATCAGCAGCTTTGCTGCGTTTTCTTCAACATCCTTCAAAATTTTCAGCCAGAACGAATGATAGCAAAACTTTGAGGCAACCAGTTAGCCACAGTAATGTCCACAAGTTTGCTCTATTTTCTGACGCGATTACTTGTTGGAATAAGTTGTCCCAGGAATTTGTAATCTCTGGGATGTAGGCTTCATTTACAGAATATATTGTAAATACTAGTATTTATTTATGTATGTGTGCTGTATTTATGAGTGTACATATGTATATGCATAAATGTGTATGTGTGTATATACTGCTGAGTGCTGTCTTTCGACTTGTTAATTTGCTATGTATTATTTTTTAGCTGTGCTTTGATATACTGTGCATTTGTATTTATTGTCTGTTCATATTATTTGTATTCATTACTGCACGTGCCCGAGAAGGGCCTGCACTATCAATAAATAAATAAATAAATAAATAAATAAATAAATAAATAAATAAATAAATAAATAAATAAATGAATAAATAAAAATAAATAAATTAATTATTTAATAGGTAAATAAATAAATAAATAAATAAAAATAAATAAATAAATAAATAAAATGTTTAAATAAATAAACTTCTTCGGCGTCAAGTCGGGCATCGTTGTAGAAGCTACACGAAGATGCGGACTTTAAATAATCATGGAAACTAAAAAAAAATCACACTTTCTACACTAGGGCGAAGCACTGAATCGGACATCAAGAAACTGTAGTGTTATACGAAGTAACGCTAGCCCCTAACTCTTTTGGATTACATCTCGTATAACTCTACAAAACAGTGGTATAGGGGAACGCGGCCGCTAGAGAAAGATACGCGGTTATAATGAGGTCTGTCGACTCAAACAAAAGTGGCGACAGCGTAGCACGTAGTAGGGTGTACGAGCTGTTTGCTGAGGCCCCGCCGCGGTGGTCTAGTGGCTAAGGTACTCGGCTGCTGACCCGCAGGTCGCGGGTTCGAATCCCGGCTGCGGCGGCTGCATTTCCGATGGAGGCGGAAATGCTGTAGGCCCGTGTGCTCAGATTTGGGTGCACGTTAAAGAACCCCAGGTGGTCTAAATTTTCCAGAGCCCTCCACTACGGCGTCTCTCATAATCATATGGTGGTTTTGGGACGTTAAACCCCACACATCAATCATCAATCAATCAATCAATGAGCCGTTCGCTGATGTCTGCCGACGTATTGCGCGCGCGCCAGAGCTCGCAACCGTGCCCTTAGAGTCGAAGTTCGTAGTTTCTGATCGAGCGACGCAGCCCCCACTCCCGGGGTCCCTTCATGCTCCTTCGACGGACGAAAGATGGGTGGGGCGTTTCAGTTCTGCTTCAGCAGAAACTGACTGCAGGCCTCGTAAGGGGGGTCGTAGTGCAGCATGCAAACTCTGTGCGACAAAGGTCGCCGGCTCGCTTCATCTCTGCTTCAGCCGCGTTCGTCGCCAGTGACCCCATTTAGTCGCGGGTAGAACACACGATGGGTGGGACGATGTTACAGATTTAGATTTTATGCGGAACATGACGGCCACAGAAAATATAATATTATGGGGTTTTACGTCTTAAAACCACGATACGAGTATGAAGAACGCACGCCATAGTTGAGAACTCCGGAATTTTCGACCATATGGTGTTCTTCAAAGTTTACAGACACCGCGTAGTACACGGGCTTCAAACTTTTCGCCTTCCCCCGAATGTGACTGCCGAGGCAGGGATTGAACCCACCAATTTCATAAAACTTCTATCGCGGAGATTTGTAAGGCAGCATGACGTCTATGAAGCTGTAACCTCGACCCATGAACTTCTTCGTGGCGCCATACTTTTCATTATGGGCATGCAGGAAGGAAATAACTAGAACAGAGCACCGGACAACACAACCGAAGCCAAACGCATTGACCAAACAAGTGATTGCACCGAGCGTGAGGTAAGTGATAGAACTACCATTCCACAGAATCTGCAAAGAGCGGGCATTTTCGACGCCGAAAATGCTTAAGATAGTGCAAGCAATGAAGTGAGATTCTCGCCACATTCGCTATCACCTAGGTGAAGTAACGTGGCTGCAAGAAAATTCATCTAACTAGCATAAGTCGGCAAACGCACCCAGGAGTTCACTCACCACAGTCGCTAACACTCAGATTGAGCCGTGAGCCTGAGTCGGAGCGAGTAAGACCGAGTATGTTTTTTGGTGAGCTTGAGTCATAGTGGATACAAGTGAGAAAAATTTTAGCGAGCGAGTCTGGTCGAAAAAAATTTCGGTGAGTCTGACTGTAAGTGAGTCCCAAGACCAAAATGTAGTTCTAGTGAGTCTGATCGAGCTCTACACTTTTCGCCAACCCATACCTCTTCTCGTTTATTTAATTTTTAATCGCCGTTGTCTTTCCAGATGCTCTACGTATACCTGCAGTAACATAGGGGCGCTAGTACTTTGTTAACCTCTCTGCCTTCTTCTGCATCTCTCTCTCTCTCTTGTCCTTGACACTCGACAACTCTGCAGCTTTTACAACAATCACTACTTTAGTGCATACGACTCATGCAGGAATTCCATTGCAGATCTACAATGAACGCTGAGGGCTTTCGCCAGCGTGCGTTGGCGAATGTACCCGTCCAAGTATTCTCTCATTTCTTTCTTTTCAGCGTACATTTCGCAAAAACGACGATCAGCGCATAATCGACGTCGAAAGTTATTTTCCGGCTTCCTTCCCACGCAGCTCAATAGCACGTCGCCCGCCGTTCATCCCAAGGCTTTCTCGGCAATCTTCATGTTTCTTTTGTTTTTGTTTCCAAAGAATCGCCGTTATGTGTCATCGCCAATACGTTCAAGAGGGCTCGAGTGGAAAGTGCCACACTTTGTTTTCTTTTCGTGTTCCTTTTCAGCAGCTGTTACACTTCCGCGCACACTGCGCGCACACTTATGGCGACGAGTTGGCCCCGCGGCGCCATTAAGAAAATTGGATTTCGCTCGGGGCGCTCTCGCAAGGCTGCCGACAGTTTCTCGTCACGTCTTTCAGACGGTGAAGCAAAGATCGCGACGCCCATGACGACGACGTTCTGAAATCGTAGAGGCCCGTGCTGCACGTTCGGGATATCGACCCATCGGCCTGTATATAGTTTAAGTTGTTTCTTCTCTTGGTTTGGAAGTGGATGTCCCATATACACACGTTAAGCGAATCGCTTCGGTTCTCCGCAGTTTCATCGAACTAGAACGGAGAGTTGTAAGTGGACGGTCGTTTTGCGTGCGTACTTTAACGTTTCGCGTGCTTATGCTGTGACGTAAGCAAAACGATGTCGTGAAGCATACTGCGTGTATCGTGAAGGACGACCTGTCATGGTGTACCTATATATGGCAGTCAATGCACGTCTTTCAATACTGCGGAGCTCGGCGTCATGGGTTTGATGCCTAGCCCCGTGTATATGCGTATTACAAGCAGGTAAGCCTGTCGGAATCCGTTGGCGTGTCTGCACGTTCGTGTGAGTGTACCGTGCTCTCAAAATTAAACATGATTCCTGTGAATTGGTTTCATTATTCAACCGTCTCCACTTTGCGCGAAATCATCGTAGTTCAGACCTGTAGGTTGAAGTCCGCATCGCTTTAACTGTCAGTTTTTGTAGCAGAGCGAAATGACCCTTTCGAGTTCCTAACTTTAAATTAAAAATGTCGAGTTTTCGTCTCTGAAGCTTCCTTGACAGATTCTGTTTGGTAGGGAACGGTGCGTGCTTGGGTTTCACGGTCTCAGTCGCACTTGTCTGGAGCGGCCAGTCAGATACTTCAGCCGCCGTTTTTTTTCTCTTTTTTTTTCTGCGAAAGTTATGGCGAGAACGATGACGCAATAAACCAAAAATAGTCGTAAAGAGTCTTTGTGATGCAAAAACGGAAACATTTAGCTAACAGATTGCTTGACTGATATGAGGGGTTTAACGTCCCAAAACCACCATATGATTATGACAGACGCCGTAGTGGAGGGCTCCAGAAATTTCGACCACTCGGGGTTCTTTAACGTGCGCCCAAATCTGAGCACACGGGCCTACTACATTTCCGCCTCCACCATAAATGCAGCCGCTGCAGCCGGGATTCGATACCGCAACCTGCGGGTCAGTAGTCGAGTACCCTATCCACTAAACCACCGCGGCGGGGCCATTTAGCTAACGGATAGAGGCAGCTGCGGAAGGCGCCATGTGTTCTCAACCACACACTCGGCACTTTTAAAAAAGTTTGATCGAAGCTGTACTAATTCCCGCATAGGACGTTCGCTTACTCTGAGCCAATCCCTGTATACGTGTTTACGTCGGTTGGGCAAGTATCGAGTCTTCTTCTGCTGCTGCTGCGGTGGTCAACAGTTGGAGCTATACTCTAAAAAATACCGAGTAAAAAGGGTGTCTTTTTGTCCCACAACAATAATCGTCATCAGGCTTGCGTGCACTTCCTTTCTTGAAGACTCGGCGCTGGCCACTTTCCTATCGAGAATGCAATGTAACCCTGATAATGGGCATGTCGATCGTGACCGGAATGTACCGGGCGCGGGACGATAGCGCAAGGATGGAACGCAATATAGATGACGATTATTGTTGTGGGACAAAAAGACACCCTTTTTACTCGCTCTCTTTTTAGAGTGTAGAACACACTAAATATTGCTATTTTGCGCAAACACGTTCTAGTAGACCACACTGAGTTCAGAATAGCATATGTCCGATGAGACGATGTCGAAAGTGAGCTCATAAACTGATCTGCACGCAGCGCTGACTGAGCTTAAAGCAAAGCACGAATCGTTATAAACAACCCTCGTCATTCGCCCTAGAACGAATATCAATCAGCTAAAGCTGTATGCAATAGCACGAGGGTGTTTTCGGAACCTGGCTTCGCATACAGCGTGTTCAACTCGGGTATGAAGCTGCACTCCGCGCGCAAGCACTGCTCTTGGGGCTTAATAAACTCCAATCTCTCTGGCTTACTTGTACTGTCGCGACACGTGTGACTACACAGCGACCAAATAAGTAAAGCTGGGCCACTGACACCCATCGGCGCTTTTCATAACTGAGCTCGCTCAGCTTTAGAGCGGCAGGGATGAAAGCTCGACGAGGGATTAGAATGTAATCGCCACCATTCTCGGTGTGCTTGCGTGTGGATCATATAGAGTATAGCAGTCATCAAAGGCATACGCGAATTCGATGTCAGTTTATGGCCCGCTTTGATGCGTAAGTGTATAGCCTCCACGCGTGAACGTGCTGAGCACCTGCGCACGTTCGCGTGCATTTGTTTGTCGCACAATTTCATGTAAAAAGAAAAAGCAAGCACAAAGAGCTATGTTTCGTTTTGACTGCGCCCACAGAGTTTGCTTAAATTGACTATAGAGCAGACTCTGTCCCTGCGATAAGTCAGCCACCATGGAAATGATTAGAAATACAAACTCTTGCCTAGTCTTTATGTCTGCCTGCTTCGAACGTACTTGTGGCTGTGTTTATTGTTGTGTTTTTGTTTTCTTTCGAATAAAAAAAAACCCGTTGTGCAGTTCATGAGCCGATTCGAACCGGTGAGCCTAAGAAGGTTAAGGTGGTGAAGTGCAATTGCTCAACGTTTGCAGATCGTCGTATCGTGACAAAGCAGCTCAAAGCCACGTGAAGTCAAATGGAGCCTACAGTACAAATATTGGACAAGTATACCCATCATTCCCATGCTTGACGAAGCGCTGTGCGTTGCAGCCCCCATATACACTAGCGCCAGAGTTTCCTCTACTGTATTTACAGAAAACTATATGATTGCACCCAAATGGGCCGGAACGAAGCTCGAAGTCATTCCAATGTTTATGCTTCCATTCACAACTATTACTCATACATAAAAAAAGACAAACGAGTTGCATTTGTAGTTGATCGGCCTACGCGCAAGTGGACTATTTTCTGCGACTCGAAGGCGGCACTGCAGTCTCTGCTATCAGCCTTACGCCGTGGACCACACGAACAGCTGGTACTAGAGATAGCAGAGATTATACAGCACCTGACTGAGAAAGGGCACCAAATTACATTTCAGTGGTTGCCCAGTCACTGCGGAATCATCGGCAATGAACGGGCCGATCAAGCTGCCCGCTCAGCCCACACAGAAAATCATAAACTGCGACTACCACTTTCTAGGACGGATGCTGCACGAGAGCTCCGCAGACTTGCTCGCCGGCAAACCACATCGATATGGAATCAGCCGCACTTCAAGCATGCCCGACTGTACTCGCTTGACCCTACGCTAAGTCTTCAAGTCCCGTCGAGGCTTCGCCGAGCAGACCAGACCCTGTTATGTAGGCTGTGGTTGGGCGTTGCATTTACCAACGCCTACGCTTTCCGCATTGGGATGGCCGACACCGCAGCCTGTGGCCACTGTGGCAAGGAGGAAACCATTCAACATGTTCTTTGTGAGTGCCTAGCGTATAGTAGGTGGCGACTATGCCTTCGCAGGGAACTCAACAAATTAGATGATCAGCCTCTGTCGGAGCAGGAAATTCTGCAGTATCGTCAGGATGCGACTTCACAGAAGAGGGCCCTGAAAGCGCTGCTGCACTTTTTGCGATTGACCGGCCTTGCTGAACGGTTGTAGCTGGGACGCCCTTCCAGTGTGTGTTTTCGTTTTTTTTTTTAGGAGTGCGCGTGCGTTTTTTTGTTTTTTTTTCTCTCTCTAACCCCTCTTTCTTGCCCCTACTTCCCCACCCCCAGCGCTGGGTAGCAAACCAGATGCCAATATCTGGTTAACCTCCCGGCCTTTCCTTTCTCACTCACTCACTCACAAGACAAAGGAGGTCTTGAAGCTATTGCACTCCGTGTCCATGCCTTGCAAGATTGACAAGCGACTGTGCCTCTACAGTCGCTCGAGTTTCTATCCTAATTCTATCCTTGTTTCTTTGCTTCCGTAGTTACACTGTAACTACTTTTAAGTTGCGCTGTTCGTATATTCAGTTATGCCCTACCAACTTGGCCAAGTTTCCACGCTTCATACTATGACAACCCCGCCTTTCATGGACACGCAAGTAAGCGATGACTCTCGAGTTAACGCTTTCATAACATCGCAACATGCCCATAATTGAAACCTGTCATTATTTAGTGGTCACGCCGGCGTCCCGAATACGGTGATGAATGGGACCTTCTTTCCTGCTTTTGTGTTCTGGCAGACTATGCTTTGTGTTAGCGGATCTTTTTGAAGTTTGATGTGTTTTGCCGCATAACACAACTACGCAACGACGGAGCTGACTCACATTTCCCTTTTTTCATGAGATGGTAACAAAGCTCTTCCTGCACTTGACATGTGCATGGGAATATACTCTTTAAGGCTAGCATATTTGAAGAGAAAATGTAGTTAGAAACAGTTTGAATGGGAGTGCAGACCCCTCAACTTATTGAAGAGCTGTTCAGATCGAATCGACGTGGCACTTAAGTTTGACCAATTTTCCCCAGGGAGAAATAAGAATGACTACCAGTTGGGCATGTTGGTGTAAGTTCATGATGATGGTCCTTTGAGATGATTTACATGCGTATGATGCTTATATAAGAGTTTGTATTGAAATAAAATTTTCAGTTGCTAGTAAGCACTCGTCCTGTGTCCTTTCGGAGTGTTTGTGCATTTTGGGGCTTGTTTCCTCAAGAAGTAAGAAGAACTGATTCCACACCACCTATTGTATGAATTTATGTAAACCCCGCCCCCTTTCTCTCACTGCAAGCGGTGCTTCACAATTTCTGCCAGTCCACAGGGAGTTCTCAAGAGAGCCGTGGCTGAGACCCAATGATTTAATAATAATAATTGCTGTGCACATGGTTTAACGTTTCAAAAACCACCATATGATTACGAGAGACGCCAAAGTGGAGGGCCCCGGAAATTTCGACCACCCAGGGTTATTTATCGTGTGTTATATCTAGGCACACGTGCCTCAAGAGTTTTTGCCCCTACCGAAAATGCAGCCACCGCGGCCAGGATTCAATCACGCGACCTGCGGGTCAACAGCCGAGTGCCTTAGCCTTCCAGACCGCCGTGGCCCGTGACCCACAGACTTGACGCATCACCAAGTCTACAGCATGCCTTCGCCTCCAAGCGTTGCAGAGAGTGAAGAGTTCTGTCGGGCATATAACCTTACAAAAAAAAGGAAGTCACGAATTATGGTTACACAGATGTTAACCAGTCGATAAACAGCGTTTCTATAGAAACGTTGCGCCGACTTGCGTGCTCGAATCTGCGTGGGCAGCCAATGTAATGGAGGTTTAGCACAAGTTAGCAACGGAGCAAAACCATGCAATCCTCTGCTTCTACCTTATCAGCGTGCAGTGCTCATCGAGTTGTCCAACATTAGCTGAAGGCTCCGCAGCTGACTTGCGTGCTCCAATGTATAAAGTCGAGCACACAAGTCACGCAAGTGCGCGGGGTCAATCACGCAGTTAAAATGTTCGCGATATTTTTTGTTTACATTTATTTATGCTCCCCGGCTATCTGAGAGGCTAGCTTAAGGTCTTTAGAACAGTCGGCCTCGACGCAGCCCGCATTCCTTGCCACGTTTCTTTTTTTTTCAAATCAAAAATCAGTGAAAACGACCCTGTCACCCTTTTATTTGTGTCACATTCCACAACGTCACGTTCAGTCAGCTCGGTAGCCTTCAGAAATTGAAGCACACTTTCACTGCTTTTCGAAACGGCGATGCGTTGTCCGCATGGTTTTCACGACAAGCACAAAACTGTCACTATACGTCGCCGTCAACAACAATGTCCGCTCTCATATCTTCTATCCTTTATGTATCTTTTCCTCTCTCCCAGGCCAGGTTAGCCTACCGGGCTAAGCCCTGGTTAACCTCTCTGCTTTCCTTTTGTCATACGTCTCACTGATGAACCATCCGCTAATGCCTGTCGTAATAGAGCGCGTGAGCGATCGATCGCGCCCGCGTACTTACATTCAAAGCTCACATTTGCTGCTCGACTCCCCCCACCCTTTCGCCCGCGTTCTTTCACGCCAGTTCAAGATGAGCGGAGCGTTTTCTCTATTCCTGAGCAGCATTCGACGGTAGGCCTCGCACGAGATGATGTATTCACATGCGCCATCCGAGCGACGCAGACGCTCCGACTCGTTTAATCTCTGCTTCGGCCGCGTTCACGGGCCCCGCACACGCGTTTTTACCCCACGGGTAGAACCTATGAAGCGCGTGAGGGATGCTAATGATTCGGACTTTATACGGGCAATGACGGCGACGGCGACACCAACAGCGAAGGCCCATCGATAGTGTCCTTATAACTGCTATCAAAATAAAACAAAGTGAATGTCACGTAACACGGCTCACCCGTGATGAGTGCCTCAGCCTGCTCCTCTGCGGAGGCGCTTCATCGGGCACCGACAGGCGGTCGGGCGACGGGGGCGGCTGGTGCGAGGGCGATGACTGGGACGGCTGCGACTGCAGCGACTGCGGCTGACCGGAGGCGTCCGACGGGCTGCTGCCTCCGCTCGGCTCGTCGTCGCGACGGCTCATGCCGCTCTCCAGGCAGTCGATCTGCGTCAGGCTCTTGCTCCGGTGAGCCTGTGTGTGTTGGAAGAAAAAAGAAAAAAACATCATACATGGATCACCGTATACGTGGGCAAAAAAATTGAAGCACAGTATTGATGGACGTATAGGGTGTGGAGGAATTAACATACATACATACATACATACATACATACATACATACATACATACATACATACATACATACATACATACATACATACATACATACATACATACATACATACATACATACATACATACATACATACATACATACATACATACATACATACATACGAATATAGATAGATAGATAGATAGATAGACAGATATACAGACAGAGAGACAGGCACAGATAGATAGATAGATAGATAGATAGATAGATAGATAGATAGATAGATAGATAGATAGATAGATAGATAGATAGATAGATAGATAGATAGATCAAGAGCTCTTCCTGCCGTCTCCAACGTGCTCTTTCATTTTCGCCAAAATCAAGATATCAAGACAGCTCTTGTAGCCCGTGGGCTTTTCCTCAAGAGCCTTAAAGGCGAGTCACGACGACAAAAAAAAAAAAAAGAGGTTTGATAATAACACTTGACACCTCCTTCATGGTGAGCTCGCTTGACAGTTGAAAGATCAAAACAGATGAATGAGACAGTAACAAAAACGCGGAGAAGCCAGGCTTGTAACATAACAAGACAAGTGAGCAGAATCTGGTCTCAAGGCACGCAAATTGCTGCCGAATTGTAGCGATAACGAGCAACTCTTATTTTCCAGCAGGCCCGTGCGGTTGTACAGCCGCCCTTTTCAGAACGTTCCGTCTAACTGCAGCCATCACTCACGGCTCGTGAAAGACGCCGCTTTTGTAAATTAACGACCTCGTCAACACCAGCTGTCGCCACCTTCCTCGTACAGTGTTGCCGCGATCGCTATATCGACGCCTCTCGTTGTATGCAACAAAACGGCCATTTCCCCCCTCCGCCCCCCCCCCAAAAAAAACCGAAGATACATTTACGCCTATAGAAGCAAGCAGCCTACAGTTTACTTAGGTGTGGGCCGCACCTGTGTTGAATTATGTTGTTGTCCACTTTTAAAATTAAGTAGTTATGCGCTTTGTAGACAAGTCACCACGAAACCTCTTTCCCCATGCTGAAATAACCAATAATGTGTTGCTTAAACATTTTCGTCCTTAAGTATAGCTTTGCGCATTGCATTTAACACGCAGGGCGCATGCATTGAGTGTACAAGGACACGACGACACCTAGCAAAGCAATAAAAAAAAGGGTTAAACACAAATAAAAAAAACCGAAACCTAATGCTATGTTCAATACGTATCAGTAATATGCAAGTTGTCATGAATGCAGTAGAGGTGTGCATTGTTCTTTGTTTTTTAAGTCTGTTTATGTTTTTTGAAGAATTGTACTCAGGAAGTATCTGTAGTATATGTAGTTTTGAGTTTTTCTTTGTGCGGTGTGTACGTATTGGTGCATCCTGCGTCACAAGTCTGCTAACAGCCGTCTTATGCTAGCGCTGTTTAACAAATAAATGTATAAATAAATAAATAAATAAATAAATAAATAAATAAATAAATAAATAAATATATCGGCACTTATAGAAACGACTATTCCGCAGCACCAATCACGCGCGTCCACTACATGCGCTTTATCGTCGCACCTAGACATCGAACATTACGGTTACATGCCTTTACCGTTAACTGCACGACTGTAGAACGCTAAATACAGCATTTTCCACTTCACCACTCGCTCAACCACACAACACGCCTTACTAACATCTTGTTCCTGCAGGATAACAACATCTCCTCGAAAAGCCGCGGTGCTTACGGCAAGCATCTATACTGTATACAACACACTAATACGGCGTCTGCCAACAGAGGTAAGGCCACCAACGTGCTCTAAAACGACACAGCCTGCCGGCCCATCTACTTTATGGCTGGCTCCCTATACAGCCCCGAAGAAGGCAGCCATATCTCGCACTGCCTTGCTATACAACAGCTCTCGGTGCCACTTCAACTAAGCACACTTTCAGTATAGGGTGCTCACACGCTCGTTCGTAAGTCTGTGAAGAAAAGGGCACTGAGAGGTGTCAGGTCGAATGGCGCGGCAGTTTGCTCGTAATTGTGCGCAGGTGGCGCTCCGTTAGGATACTTCCAAGACGTAATTCGGATCGCGAAAAAAAAAAAAACATGAGAAGTTACATATTGCGAGCATCGGTATCGTGACATTCGAAACACGTGGTGCCTCAGGTGCACCAATATGCACCAGATGTTCATTACAACTTAGCTTTCGGCTAGTAAAAAATACGGCCGCAGCATGGACCTTGTTAAGGCCGATGGGACCTGCATATTTTACATAGGTAGGGCCGTGCACTTTTACGTGACGTAACAAAATGCGTCGCTCTTTTATATGAAAAATAGGATAGGCTGTTAAGATGAAGCTTGCTACAAAACTAGTTAAAATGAAAAGCAGAGGACACGCATACAAAAAGGCAGTCTTTCATCTTTAACACTTGCGCTTTTGAGGCCTTCACTTCCACTTATATACCTGTCCTTGTTTGGCAGACAACGAGTGATGTAAAACCATATTCGAAACTTAGCAAGACTGGGACGGCTCTTTGCTTTCCCATAGTAGAGTACCAAGTACTCTAGGAAATCATTAACCACGTTTTGTGAACACACAGGCCTTCCTGCGGTTTATTACTCCAATTTTAAATGTTCACAATTTGTTGTAGACGCTAAGAATCCGCGTTGCATTAGTTAAGGTGATACAACATTCAGCGGCAAGTCAGCCGTAACTAGAAAAGAAACGCGTTATCATTATATCTAAGCGCATTCAATTATCATGGCACGAGAAAACTCGATCACAAGCTTACGATGAGTATAAACGCACACGCTTCTCACGTACTCAAGAACAGAGTCCCTTCGAATGACAGCTGATTAATACCGACGGCAATGAGTCTACCTCGCACGGCCACTGATTCGGAAGTTGCGAGTTGGACGCCTGCAGCTGCAGCGGACGTATTTCGACGAAGCCAAAGTCCGTGTGCCGTGCACGTTCAGGTGCATCGGACGGTCGAAATTGCCGAACCTCTCCACTACGGGCGTCTCTCATATTCCTATCGTGATTTTGTTCCATAAAAATCCAGACATATTGTTATGCACGCACGGTAACGAAACCGTCGTCTTTGAATACAAGCAGACACTGCTACACAGAATCTGTGCGAGCAAGCGCTTATCAGATTTGGGTGCACGTTAAAGAACCCCAGGTGGTCAAAATTTCCGGAGCCCTCCACTACGGCATCTCTCATAATCATATGGTGGTTTTGGGACGTTAAACCCTACAAATCAATCAATCAAGCGCTTAATCCAGTTGAAGTATGCAGGCGCAGCGACGTGACGTCATTCGATATATACTTTTAGACAATCGTTTCAGCAAAACTCTCGGCAGCATTTTTCGATACAACAGTCTCTTGATTTCATTAAATCTCACGCAGAAAGAACGAGAGCGTGCTTAGAAGGAGACAGCATTCATCGAGCTAAGCACACACATCTGAAAAACACAATTGGCCTAATACCCTGTATTACATGGCATACTGTGCCGTAGAATTGCGGATGTATTATACCACACACTCGCATGTTTTTTTTTTCCTCATTGTATTTTTGGCCTGTCGGCCGTTCCAACCCGCTCTCTTACAGATGACTGTAGGGTCAATAAAGACTTTTCCTTCTTTTCGAGGCGAACTTATCAATTTCATAAGAGCAAAATGGCCGACTACCAATTTGATTTGTTTGTTTTTGTTTGTTTGCTTCGATAAATGGCGCGTACCCACTTTGGGGGATTGGCCAAGAAGGTGACGTTAAGACTGTCAAATGTTATTTTAAGTAAAGTATGTGATGAAAAACCAGAAATAAAAAAATATTGGCAATAATAAGAAAAGTATTCAATTGAAACTGATTTGATTTGTAGGGTTTAACGTCTCAAAACCAACATATGATTATAAGAGACGCCGTAGTGGAGGGCTCCGGAAATTTCGACCACCTGGGGTTCTTTAACGTGCACTCAAATCTGAGCACACGGGCCTACAACATTTCCGCCTCCATCGAAAATGCAGCCACCGCAGCCGGGATTCGAACCCGCGACCTGCGGGTCAGCAGCCGAGTACCTTAGCCACTAGACCCCAGCGGCGGGTATTCAATTGAAACTACAAGTATTATGTTTCTGAGATTGTAATTCAGGCTGCTGTATCAACCTGATGGGAACAATTTCAAAAACTTAGTCAGGTTTTACTTTATTGATAAATGAGGTAAACCCATTTGCAACAGTTCGCGCTTCTTCTTTGTCTGCATATTCTACTACTACTACTACTACTACTACTACTACTACTACTACTACTACTACTACTACTACTACTACTACTACTAAATATTAATAATAATAATAATAATGATAATAGGAAGAAGGAGAACAAAAAGATTAATATTATTATTGATAGCACAATATCTTCACAATAATGAACTTCGAGCACGGAACTGCGTGTGTATCATTGAGCAACTTCTTATGAAGATGAGAACTCTTCATCTTTAAACTGTGCACGCGCACACTGCATACCCGGAAGAATTGACGACACGAGTGCTTGTTTATTCGTGCGTGAGCACACTGCAGCTCGAAGATGCCATTTACCGACCAGCCCAAATTATTCGTTGACAAAACAGACGAAAAGAATGTTTATGACGACAACATAGAAGCATCAAACATCACACCTCGTCCATTTGGAATCGCACCCCCCCCCCCCCCCCCCCGAAAATACAATGGCCACGGATCATGCCTCCGGCCACAAATTTCCTTTATTATCTGTGGCGATTGCTTCGCTGTTTCTGATACGTACTGTTCGTACGGGGCTCAGAATTCATTCCATCATCGAATTCTTTTCTTTTCTATCTATTTATTGCAGATCTAGCTTTGACGAAGTCTACTTTCGTTGCGCCCGCCTGGGTTATTTCCCCAATGGCCTTCGGGGCGTGATTGGCACAGGGAACACCGCACTGGGCCGCCCCCTGTATTAGGGATCACTGAGCGCATCGTTAGTAGACGTGACTTCTGTGCTGTTGCGGCTGCTTGCCCGGATCAAATTTGCTCACGCGGCACGTGCAGAGAATGCCACTGTCTGGGCGGTACACGCACAACAGAAGAAGAAAGTCAGAGGGAGAGAGAGATAGAGAGAAAAGGAGGAGAGAATATTGAGCGGACACCGATTCTTGTGAGCGCTTTTGTTGCTGGCGCTCGGTTATCGAACCAGAACTTCCTTTCACTCGGGCACCAGAAGCGCACGCACGCAAGACGCAAAGAAAGAGACGCACAAAAGCACACGGCGAGGCGAGAAAGGGCACAGGCTCTGGTCTTCCTATACGTCTATAGCTACCCTAGCAAAACTGCATTAGTTAACGATATTCGATAGCTGGGTACGCTAAATAAATGTTTGTGAGCTCAGCTGGGACGCGAACAGCGTGGAATGAAGGAAAGGAATGAAGACAAAAAACTGGATGCTATCGCTAGGGAAGGTAGGCATTCGTTTACGTTTCTTCTGGGCAAGAAGAAGTCATTGTGATCGCAACGTGAATTAAGCGACCTTGGCTTTGATCCTTAACTCCGTTTGTGTTGGTGGTTAGAAAAACGAGAATCAGGCTGCCTATAAAAGGACAGCGCTGAGAGCTTCGTCATAAAAGACAAACTGACATGAAATTGTCGCCATTGGAACTATATAATATTACCGACAGTAAAATGCGTCAGAAGGCCCAACCTAAAGCCTTGTCTTACTTTCTTTGAGTTAATTACGGAGTCCAAGAACATAAAAAAAATACTAGACACGCCTAATTTTATGCATGAGAGCCGAGTAATGAGCAATTGATTATAAGTAATACCGCACCTATCTAGAAGAGAGAAAAAGGATGAAAGAAAAGCAGGGAGGTTAACCATGGCCGCAGTGAGCCTGGTAGGCTACCTTGCACTGGTGATGGGATAAGGGGAATAAAACTTCAGGAAAGAGAGAGAAATGTCACTCATGCCGTAGACAAAATGGGAGTTATGTGCTCAACATCACAAATGATGAGTTAAACCCGTGTCCTATTCAAATGAACACATGTGTTGCATTAACTTGTATGCGCGGTCCTATGCACCCAAAATTTCGCCCACGGTGAAGCCATGATGGTGCCGCTTGCGTCCTCAAGCAGCAGTCTCCTGAAGGCTTGCGAGAACTAACTAAACTAACTAACCAACTAACTAACTAACTAACTAACTAACTGACTAACTAACTAACTAACTAACTAACTAACTAACTAACTAACTAACTAACTAACTGACTGACTGACTGACTGACTGACTGACTGACTGACTGACTGACTGACTGACTGACTGACTGACTGACTGACTGACTGACTGACTGACTGACTGACTGACTGACTAACTAACTAACTAACTAACTAACTAACTAACTAACTAACTAACTAACTAACTAACTAACTAACTAACTAACTAACTAACTAACTAACTAACTAACTAACTAACTAACTAACTAACTAACTAACTATCTATCTATCTATCTATCTATCTATCTATCTATCTATCTATCTATCTATCTATTTTTTCCTTTCTTTCTTTCTTGTCGCTATGTAGTTTTAGATCGAAGCCGATTGATGATATAACGGTGTTTTCTTTAGTTTACTTTAAAAGCAGCGTGTTATTTGTTATGACTTGCCCCTCTATCAACTTTGGCATCGCACGAACGACGGAAATTCAAGGCAAAGTTTAGAATAACTCGTCGCTTTTTGCCAAAAATTTTCCGATGGCGTGAGCGTTGGCTGTGATCTAGTGCGCTGATTTGTGAATGTTGTGACGACGGTTGCCGTGAAAGCAGGGTTGAAGTTAGGGCATTAGTGACTTTCCTATCGTGTGGTTATCGTTGGCGAACAGTTTAAAGTTTCTTTTTTACGTGTTGCCTTGACTTTCCGAACCCCACAAACGTGAAACGAAGCTACATGCTGGCAACACTGGAAGTAAATCTATGGATATGATCCAAGAGATGTACATTGTTAATGCTACATACGCACACTATTCGCGCTTCTTTCTTTTAGCTATGGACATAAAAACATTGTTTCACTTCATAGTCATTTACTTGTTTATGTCCTTAAGCCTTTATATATAGGTCTTAAAAGTCTAACGAGACTGTTTCATTAGGCCTTTGGCCTTTATTAATAGCATTTGCCAACAGAAAAACGCTTAAGAACAGAAATAACGGATTTTCATATCGGACGGTGGCAAGAATAAATCAGCAAGTCTAATTATCTAGGTATAATGCCTTGTGGAAGTTTTCATTCACCACCAAGAGATCCACGACTTTCGAGTGAATATCAGATAAATGATTGCGAAAATTTTCCTAATGTAAACATTGAATATAAAACAAGCAACATGATGCCGAAGTCGTGCACGTGTGCGCAGATTATTCGTTACGAAAGTTGATAGTTAACAGTCAGTAACATATATTAGCCGAAAGAGGCTGCGGTGTAGCGACCATGGTTACAGTAAACTAAGCAACACCATTTGATTTGGTAGCTAAAGTGAGTAACGTGCATTGAAAATCACCAGTCTTGCGCATTAGGCACCGTCATGCTGTAAGACACCTCTAATCATTGTCATTACCCACAAAAGCATCTGAATTCATTAATTGCGCTTACGCAAAGTCAACGCACGCGAAAATATGTCGTTAGTGAACGTATATAGTTTTTCTAGGTATATGCATACGTATGGTAATTTATTCATCGTGCTCTCTTGTGGCATGAGCACGTGCGCTGTACAGAAACGACACCCAAGCCACGCCCTTTATTGCTAAAGGTGCAACGACCTTCTGCCCCTTGATTAGCTATCGAATTAGCGGTGTGGCAAGTATGCAGAGAGCTTTGCGATGTACGCCCAGCGCCAGGCGGGCGATTAAGGGAAATAGAAAGCTGTGCATTGGAAGGGGGTGGGCGGTGGCAGATGCAGTAGAAACAATTAAGCGAGGAAGAACAGATGGAAGTTAACGTATCGCAAAACGACGAAAATCTGAAATTGATCTTTTTTTTCGATTTCCCAACATTTCCTTCCAATTTCGTCAGTTCTTTCTGGCTAATTACTTCGATCGTTTTCGAATCTTTCTTTCGTTCTTTAGCAAAGTGATATCCTCACACTCTTTCTTCTCTTCTACCGTTTCATGGTCAACAGCCGTGGCATATTGTGTTGCCTTCATATGATCAAAGAGAGAGAAAAAAAGAAAAAAAGGAAATAAAGAAAGAAAAATAAGTGCATAAATAAATAAATACCTGCCACCAGGTGCTGGACGGTATCGCATGCGCTACTCCAACCATAACTTAAGCTCTGAACAGTCTTGCAACTGCACACCAAACCCATAAGGGCGGGCGTCCACCAGATGAGCATGACTAATGTGAGAAGACTAATTTCTCTGCCCCCCTTTCGGTTATAATTTCAGATGTCCTAGTGCCATCCAAGACTGACCACGCCAGCAGCCATACTCGTGGTAAGATGATTAATTATTCGACACTTGCACATTATCGCTTGCTGAGGTTATAGTTACAGCACAAACACAAGGTCATGGCACGCACTGCTTGGTGCATTAACTTTTATCTGCAGGAGTATACCTCTACTAGACCCTAATGAAGTTTTATCGACATAATCACTTGCCCGTCAACAAGTGCGGAGTGCCGAGTCTGAGTTTCGCTCCGAAGACAGGGCCTTATTCGTACGTGCACGCTGTAGCATCGCGTGCGCTTTACGGCCTCGAGTTCGCGCTAATGGCTTCCTGCAGCGTTGAGTTTCGAGAGCACCCAAGCGACTTCGCTCAATTCGATGCGCGCGGATCCAGAACGCGTTCCCGTTCATTCTCAACTGTACCACTGCGACCGTCTGGGCGTTCTTCGGGGAGGCGTTAATTAGGTTTGTCGGCTGATGCCCTCCGCGTGATGGTACCCGCGAGAACCGCGCCGCCAACACCTTCATTTCTCTTCCAACAACTGCCGAGAGATGGCGCGGCGAGAAATGAGCGACACGAGCGGCGCCTGTTCCTCAAGTGCGGCATTAAAAGGTCGTGTACGGGTGCTTTTTGTTTGCGGTCTCCATCTGAACCGACCGACGACGAAATGGGAGTCATCTGAAAGTTTAAGCATGCAGCGGCCCAAAAGAATATGAAAATGCGACTCGTCTCATCGAAGTGTGGCCAGCCTATGTCCTCTCCAATTTGAGTTGTGTTGGCGGGTGAGCAAAGCGTCACACCGTCTCACTGAGGCGAAAACCGCAGCAAACGCGAAAATACACCATCGGCGTCCCGCAACATTGGCGTCAAAACTAGTGATGCAAAATATCATCGCCACGCAATTACGTCACAATATATCAGCATCGTGACGTCATGTATATCTGAAATTTATTACGACAAAATGACGTCACAGTGTGACGCCAGAAAAAGAACGTCGGTATGTGGCATCATCACTTCGCCAGAAGAGGGCGAATCACGGCGGCCAGTGCAAAACTATATACGGTATGTGCAGAAGCTTTGTTCATTGCAGAAAGGGGGCGTGAAAATATCAATACATCGACTGAGAAAAGAAAGAATATGGCTTTAGCTTTCAAGTTGTCTGAATGCTAAAGGAACCCTGTGAGTTTTTGTTGACATGGCTGCGGCAAGGTCGTATAGCACATAAAGAACGCGATGCATTCCTGTAACACCAGATAGTTGCTCGGCTGCGAGAGCTAGGGAGACTGTGATTTGGTGACAACGGTCGCGAGATGGGTAATATTTTTTGGTGAAGGAAGTTCGCGTGCTTCGCAGAGTTTGCTGATGCGACAAAAGCGCGGCTGAAAAGTGCGCAACTAGTGAATGCACGAATATCCTTGTTTTAGATTTCCTTGCTTTCTCATGACCATCCAAGACACAATCCGATGCTGGAAATAAAATAAGCCCGACCTGACGTCGAGCGAAACAGTGACAGGCAGGACGAAACGAATCGAAAATGAGAAGAAACAGGCGTTTTTCCAGTTCGAGCTGCTAATCTCTCGCTTCCGACGAGGCTGAATACTTTCCTATCCGGCGGACTTGATGAGTCGTCTAAGCAGTAGAAGCTTTCAAAACTGTGGCCAACCGCGGAATGGTTTTACGAGGAATTTCTTTTCCAATTACGTATTCTAGTTTCTCATTGAATTTATCAAGGGCGCAGTACAATTTTCTGTTCCCTGCATTCACCACTACGAGAGAACCCCTTCAGGCAAATTGTATCCTAATTATTTCAATTTCTTGTTTTGTTTTATTCGATTTCTTTCTTTCTTGCTTTCTTTCTTTCTTTCTTCTTTTCCTTCTTTCTTTCTTTCTGCGTTAGCCGAAGCTTAAGCTACGGTTGTAAATACCCACGAAAGATTCAGGCGTTGAAGTAAAAAACTCAATCGCATTGACTCGATAGGCTCACTATGGAGAAGCGAGCAAAGAAATTACGAAATAATAAATAAATTCGCC
Source organism: Rhipicephalus microplus (assembly GCF_043290135.1). Lineage (NCBI taxonomy): Eukaryota > Metazoa > Arthropoda > Arachnida > Ixodida > Ixodidae > Rhipicephalus > Rhipicephalus microplus. The sequence continues at coordinate 78,435,876 of NC_134702.1, read as the reverse complement.
GACTAACTTGGAGAAACACGATAAATAAAAGTAAAGAAAGCACCGAGAGAATATGACTTACTTTGTCGTATTTTTGTTATGCCAGCCGACGCCGTTATAAACTCAAAAGTATAGAATACAGGAATACAATCGGGAAGGGCCGATACGGCTTTCGTGGTTATTTTCCGGCTGACTTGGTGGGAAGGAAGACTCGCCTCCTCAAATACAAGCACAAACGAATGGGAGAGAAGCAAGCAGGATTGAGGTGAGTCCAATAAATGTTCCGCCAGCTCCCTTCAAAACCTCTCACCGAGGTTTCAAGCTCCTCAATTTTCCGCCCTGCCCAGCACCTGACTTCACACAATTTTTTTACTAAAATTAAGAAAAAGGAAAAGTAAAATAACGGTGCACCAACGCGACTTTATTCGGCCGGTGTTGTTGCTGCTGCTTCCGCTTTTTGAAACGAGAAACTTCATTTACCTCCTAAAGTACACTAGTAAAAAGAGTGGGAAAGAGTATTCGATCCGTGCCGGAACGTTGTTTTCCGGCAAATCTTCAGAGGGCCCAAGAAATTAGGAAGATAAATGTAGAAAAGACATATGAGAGAAATACATATAAATATAGAGAGAAAAGGGGGATCTGACTGGGATTGCTAATGCAGTAACTCACTCCGCTTATAAAACGCATCGGGAAGGGCATAAAAACGCAATTGCATGGTCAGAGTGGCACCGTTGAACGAAGAACAGTAAAACAAATGGTTTCCAGCGCCACATTCTTGCTTGTGAAGACATTTGCGAAAAATCTGAACTTCTTGTGCTTGCTCGTTATTACTTCCATTATCAGCAATGCTTCTGGGCAGTTTTTTTTTTTTAGCATAACGTCTGAGAATCCACGGGGAACCTCAAATTGGGAAATATGAACCCGCAACGCACATTTTTCGCGGTATATAAGCGGTCCTTTCTAGAATCGGCATTATAGGGGTCATTTCAAAGGATGAAACTCCTTATCGCGTTCCGATTTCGAGTGGTTCAACATCTGTAATGTATACACCACTAACCCGTGGTGAAAATTATAGGCGCTCGTGAGATCGCTGCGCTAATGTGACAGCTCGATCGATGGTGGTGTTCTCACCGACCTCTTGTTCTCGAAGTATCTGCTTCAAATGAAAAGTAAACGCAGTGATATATTTACGTCGAGAACCCCGATGGCGTATAAGCGACAAAAAATACATCGTATTTTATCTTTATTTTTATATCACCCCCTTTTTTGTTCGTTACTATTAGTGAAATAGACAGGAAATGTGCATGTACAGGCCAATAATTTTTTTGTGTGATGAGCGAGGAGACGATGACTTGGAAAAAACAGGAAAGTGAACTTAATTTTGGGATTTGTAGACACATGTAGCATTGTGCACGATGAGTGGTTATATAAAAAAAATAAACGCAAGGGCGGGAAGGTTGATACATTTTTCCCGTTCCACGTCTGACAAATACCGACACTTAAAAAAAAGAAACCATGAAATTCGTCTTGACTTGGAGTCTTCACTCTCTTTGTCTCGCGCACACACACACCATATATTTAAATAACAATACTTCACAATAACTTTTCACGGTCAGCAACGCATGGACACGCGGAAAGATGTATGGCGTGACAGCCACGAGAAAAAAGTATGAATGAAACCCAGCAAAACGCGCGTACTCCGCACCAAAGCACGTGCAATAATCTTGACGGGATGATGTGTGAAAGGAGTTCTCCGTGGAGATTACAAACACACTGTTACACTACCTGCTATGTCGTGTCTTCTGCGGCCGCAAACGGGGCGCCCTCTCGTTGTCTATATTACATGTATACTCGCACCACGTTCCCGTCCCGTATAGCGTTTGCGAGAACGCGACAACACGGTCAGTCTGCAACAAGCGCTGCCTTACAGTGGCTCTGACACGACGCTCGAACGATCGGTGGCTTCGTTGTGGAGAACGAAGCGAAACGGACGTATGTTGCGCCGCACGAAAGAATCTCATTAAGGAAGAGACGCGCCAACTTCCTTGCGGGGCCAAGGAGGAGGGGGATCGAAAGAGACAAAGCCGCGGGGAAAAGAACGTGGGCGGACGACAGGCGCTCAGACCATCGTCTTCCGGCCAAGTTGATCCCCAAGAACTACGCGTGGCTGCACACGCCAAGTATCACTCACGGAATGTGATCAAAGCTTGGTGATCACGCCGTGGCTAAGTTATTGAGGAAGTGCGCGAGAAGTTTCGCGAGCGGTTGAAAAAAAAAAAATAGCGTGCGAGATCGCGTAAAACGAAACTATACGATTGCAACCAGTTCTGAAGTACAGCGTGACGACAGCATTTTCGCTACGAGCTTCCTCTGTAGTTCAGTTCGCCGTTTGACGTCTTTTGCTTCGGGCTATCGGTCAAGTGAGCAGTAATTTGGTCAGCTCACTTTGTTGAGTTATCATACGAGATGGGCGTTAGTCTCTGGCTGGATCATCTGAACAGCACAAATTTCAAACATTAATTATATCGAAGAAAAAAAGCTCGGGCGTAATTTATTAGACCCTGTCATGCCACTCTTTTGAACGAGCACGCTATTAGGTGATCATTGTTTTAATAAAAAAACTACACATATAAACACAAACAAACTAACGTTTTTACGCCCAACTTTATCGAGCGATACGTTTCAGTTCGCGAAATGATCACAGCCAGCGGTACATTTCACCACAACGAAACTGTCTGAATGCATTACCACACGCTTGCGTTGCAGCGCGCGACGTGGAGAGCCTGGTACCGCGCCCTTGAATGGAGAAAGCGAGAGGCTACATGCACGAAGCTGCGCACCCTCTCTCCATATACAGAGAGGGCAAGGCGCCGAGTCTTTACAAGCCACGCACTGACGCGCTGCGACGCGCATCTGTGGTCAAACCTTCAGAGAAGGCAGTCAATGCATCGCGATGAGAAATCAGGACACGTAGCGTTTGCAGTCTTAACCCACGGTAGGAGACAACGCCAGGCTCGTTCTTTACGCCACGAGTTTTACGACATCGTGGTTTCGGCGTTCTGTGACTGCTGCTCAACCAGGTTTTCTTTGAGCTACCTCTGGCTCCTCCGTACCGAAATTCGCCCCATTGACAAACGAACGAACGTAGAAAGATACAAGAACATTCGCCCGTATCAGTTCAAGGGTTTTTGTATAACATGCCCGCAGTATCTTCGCCGATTGTAAAAAAAAAACCGTTAGAACGGACACAGTACGAACATTTGACAGGGCTGCTCACTGTGATCATAGTAGCTTTGAATATTTTGTGTGAGTGTGTTTCTTCTTATTCTCGCTTATTTGTTGTTCATGTTTCTATTTTGTTCGGAGTCCCCTATTTACAGAGCAAGGTACCACACCGGGTACTAGCGTCTGGTTAACCTCTCCAGCTTCCCCTTTCCCCTGTCTCTCCCTTGATTTAAAGCTGTCCGTAAGTTGAGTAGCAAATATAACCACTCAATAGATGTCTTTTAACTGCGGAGACCCGCCACGATAGTCCAGTGATTATGGTGCTCGACTGGTGAGGCGGAGGTCGCGGGATTGAATCTTGGATGCGGTGGCCGAATTTGCGATGGAGGCATCATGCCATAGGCTTACGTGTTTACATTTAGGCGTACGTTGATTAACCCCTACTGACCCAAATTTTTTGAGCGCTCCACTACGGCGTCTCTCATAAAATACTCATATAGTGGTTGTGGGACGTAAAAAGCGGTAGAATATATACTAATAAAAGTGATACGCGTAGAGTCGTGTTGCACTTGCAGACGCACTAAGGCAAGTGCGACACAAGCGGTTCTGACACTTCAACCTCTTCTGTGGCTAGCAGCGTCCTTTAGTCGACTCCCGAACGAACACCTACGTAACAATATGAAACTAAGGAGGTTGATCGGTCGAGTTAACCGATTCTACCCATGGTGGCAACAAAAAAAAAAGGAAGGAATCAATAGACTACTCGAAACACTCGCGGGTGCTCAATCGCGATAGTTGTCTTGCGTTGTTTTCACAGCGACTTCAAACAAACATACGCGAATAGTACGAAAGTTAGTGCATTTCCAACTTATTACTCCCCAGCAGAGTTAAAAAGGACTGCAGTATCGAAGTATAATAAAATGGCAACATATCTACGGAGTGAATGATGGAAAGTGGGGCGAAGCATCCGTCCGTCCATTCGTTATTGCTTCCGTCCGTCCATGCGTGTGTCTCTGTGGCCGCCCGTGCGTCCATCCGCCCGTCCCTGTGTGCGTCTGCTCGTGCGTCCACGCGTCCATCTGTGCGTCCGTCCCTGCGTTCGTCCATGCATCCGCTCCTGTGCACGTCCATGCGTCCGTCCGTCCGTGCAGCCATCCATGCGTCCATCCATGCATTTGTCTGTGTGTCCGTTCGTCCACCTATTCAACCCTTCAAGTACCACCACCTCGCATCTTTTCATCATGTATTCCTCATATAGAAGCACCGCCATCCAGCGGACATTCCAAGGACTAAACGAGAGGAGGCACACGCACACTTTCTTATGGCTTGCGCTTTGTATCTACTTCCCACCTTTAACCACCTCGAGTTCATGGTATATACTAGTTCACTGTATTCATGGCACTGCGGCCCAACGCTCGCTAAACCTTTCTAAAACCGAAGAGGTTACGCCCAGCGAGTATAACGCAGCAACCCTCTCTTGTCAGATAGCGCTCAATGTACATGCCAATGGCCGCTAAGGGGGAATGAGAGACAGGAGAATTCGGCTTTTAGGTAACGCGCACGCTGCGAATTTTTTATTGCTCAACAACGCACAGAAGAAATCTCCCACCGACACCACCTTGGAGATAAAAATGTAAAACTGGTTACACACTACTACTACGACTACGAGGGACGAACGGGTGTCGCTATAAGGAGCTTCGCCCCTAAAAGAAGAGAAAGAAAAAGTCTCGCCCCCATCTCAGCGCGTTAAATCAAGCATGATCGTTACAACGTGTCCTGAATTGCGTAGATTTATGTGTCGAAAAAGGAACGCGCCTGTGTAGAAAACTCGCGCAAAATAAATTTAAAAATAACGCTTTCGTTTAAAAATAAGTTTAAAAATAACGCAGTTTAAAAATAACGCAATTACTGGCCTCCGGCGAAAGCCGGAGGCCAGTAATTGCCTCCTTAGCAATTCAAACACGGGAAGTGAACTGGAGTACGACGTCTGAGGTCCAAGAAGAGGATTAGAAGAAAGAGACAAAGACGAGGCAATCGGTTTTTGTTTGCCTGGTCTTATTGTTCGCCCTCGATTATTTGTCTTGACCTTGCTCTCTCACTCTTTCTCAGTCTATGACTGCGGTCGGTAACGTGCCCGACTTGAGAACAAGCTAAAGCGAGGTAAAGTAAACGCACGCGGAAAAAGTGGAGTCACATCTTAAACAGCGAACCCCGTTGATTCGCAGCCGCAAGCGAGTTCCTTAACTACATTAAAGAGTTTGAACCGGTCACGTAGCACCATTCGTTATCCAAGTTCAAGGCACACCAAACTTCTTTCTTTTCTCGAATCGGCTGTCTGAAAAGACACAGATGCTTCTCAGTTAAGTTTACCGTTGTGCAGTTTCTATGTCCCACGTGCTTCTAACGAGCCTGGGGCATTTAAGTGTCACATAACAGCGGACGCTCTTTCCCCTCCCCGAAGCTCTAATCTCTCTCTCTACACACACACACACACACACACACACATACACACAGTCCTCGCCCCTAAGGGCATTTCGTCTAGCCTTATTCTCTGAGCTGACCATAAGAATCGTCCGCCGCTCACCTATATAGGATGCTCCAACAATACCTGCAAGATACGATAAAACAAAAAATGAACCCCCGGCCTGTTCCCGAGTCTGGCGCGACAGCAAAGAGCGGCCGGTAAATTTTTGATGGCGCGATTCAGCCTCCGCTTACATCGCTTATTCATCATCCTGCCGCTGCTTTTCCTTTCTCTGCCAGCTTGCAGGCCTCCTACGTATACCGCTCTATTCATTGCCTCATTCACTTGTGTCAGGGCCGGTAAAACAATTGCGGCGTTTAGGACGACGTGCTTCCGTGTTTGCCGAGGAGATATGTGCGAAGCAGCTACCGATGAAAGACGCAAGCTTCGTTTCATTTGAACTCACACTGGATTATATATACCTTAGAAAGAGAGTACGCGAAGAAAAGAGAAAAAAAAAAGCGAAGATAGAAAAAGGTCAAAGGTATACACCAAATCGTTCGCTGTTTGTTGCAGTACTTGGGAAAGACGAAGCACTTTGATAGACGAATGCGTTCCTGTTTTTTTTTTTTTAACCGTGAAGCGTGCAAGGTTAGCTTACCCGAGTTGAGTCTGCTCTTGCAGCCAGACGGACGTGACGATAATCACAGTAAGCAAAGCATTAGCTTACCGTACACCTAGCAAGTGCGTGTACAAACCTAGTACATTATGGCTGACTCTCCTCCATCTCCTTTATTACATCCCTCTATCGAAGCGCAACGGGCACAATGACAAATGCGGACAGCATATCCAACAACGCATATGTTGCATCGTGGCTTTCATGCGTTTTCGTATATGTTGTATGTATTGTCGTGTGAGCCGGTCTGTGTCTTCGCTACGCATCACCAGCAGCGTTTCGTGCCTAACGAAGGCTAGTTTCACAAGGGCAGTTAGGATTCTTTTTCAACCTTCTCTCTTTCTCTCTTTCTCAGGAATGAAAGCGAAGGAAACCTCCAAAACGTGGCATTCTTCTTTGTTTACCTTTATTTGTTGTATGCTGCCCCGCCGTGGGGGTCTAGTGGCTAAGGTACTCGGCTGCTGACCCGCAGGTCGCGGGATCGAATCCCAGCTGCGGCGGCTGCAGTTTCGATGGAGGCAAAAATACTTTATGCCCGTGGGCTCAGATTTGGGTGCGCGTTAAAGAACCCCAGGTGGTCGAAATTTCCGGAGCCCTCCACTACGGCGCGTCTCTCATAATGGTGTGGTGGTTTTGGGACGTTAAAACCACACATATCAATCAATTGTTGTATGGTCTCTATATTTAAGGAATATGCCTTACCACTGGTGCATTTCTTTTAAGCGAAGTTGCAAGTCGTAATGTTCCCCTTGCCGCCAACGATGCCCTTTTCATAATAACGAACAACTCACCCGCTTATCGTGAAAGGCTTACACGGGCAATAAAAGTGTTTTTTTTTTCTTTTTCGTTCAGGCGTATCCCATGCATTTCATTCTACACTCAAAGTTATGCACGCAAAGCCCCGCTGGATAACCTGACCAGTTTGCCATCGTGAAAGCAACGGTGTATCGCCTATACACTGAACTGTATGACTACGACATCAATTTATCTTGAACATACATGCCATCGCACGTGAACACCCTAACAATGCATTGCACCCCAAACGATGGCGGGGCCAGATTGACAGTTCGCCCGGCTCTGCAGGAACCAGGACTGTCCAAACAATCGTATCATCTCCGGAAAACGAGCGCGTGCAAGGGATTTCCAGACGCTGACGACATGTCGTTCTGTTGGGTACACAGAGTAAACGATTGCTGACACGTCGTGAAAGCGATGAACGGGCTTTTTGAGGCACCTCACTGCTCGGCATAACATTTCGATTGCGATACGGCACCGCCGATTTCCATGGGGCATGTAGAAAGATAAAACAGCACTTAGCTATACACGTAAAAAATTTACCCAAAAACCAGTGAACACAACGCAAGTTTAGCAGTCCTCCGCAGTTGCCAAACTTGTCAGGTCTATTTCTGTGGGGCAGAAACTGTTTACATCCCCCCTTCTCCCTCCACCCCCTTATTCTATCTCCCACTTGTCGCTTTGTGTTGTGCTCGCTATTCCAATGAGACACAGTGTGCCGCTTCTGTAATAGCACGCTCTGGCTTGAAATGCACCGATTCTTCTACCGTTATCACAGCCAGAGGTGCTGCGCGATGCCCGGACACGTGCAATAGCTACTGCAGCTCGCAGCGTTCACAATAAGTAGAACGGCGACGTTCTCCTGTTTATCTAATTCATAACCAGCCAAGCGTGCACGCACGGTAAGTTAGAGCTCACAATGCACCGTCCAGGGTATACATCCTGCTCTTCACGCCTCATCGTCATCTACCCAGCAGAAGTGGCGTATATGAAGCAGCCCGTTTCGGCTCATAAGGTCCAAATGCGAGTACAAAGCACACACCATGATGGAAGGTGTATTAAAAAAAAGAATACGGGCAGGCAGTCGACGCGCGTGTGCGATGATAGAACTGACAGCAGACGAAGAGGGGAAAAAAGAATATGAAGGAACCAGAGACGAATACAGAGCCGTCCACCAGAACAGTTCGCAAATGGGGTAACCAGGTTATCGGTTCACTTGCTACTAAAGAACTACATTTTCTAGTGCGGCTGGCGAACGAATTTGTTCGTGTGATCCGACCTAAAAGGCTTCCAGAAAAGTACGCGCGTCTTGTACTTCCTTCAATAAGGTTGATAACTGGGCTAGTTGGTGATGAATCATTTTACCGTAAGGTTAAGTAGCGCAGTTTTTAACATGGACAAGAACGACAAGAGTGGTGTGTCCTTTTTATTCCTCTTGTCCATGTTAAATAACTACGCTACTTAACCTTACAAGAAAATGATTGTACTTCCTTTTTTATATTTATTTAGTTGCAAAACAACATGCTTATTTCATATTATTGTGAGAGTTCAACAATTTATGCAGTCATTTCTCTTGGAGGCCATTCAAATGAGGCTGACAGAGAGAGAGAGAGCGAAGTAAACGTTTATTTTCGGAACAGTGCCCCGAGCAATGCCCGGTGTCACCCTGATGTGGGAGGGCTCCTTAGTCCAAAAACCCTCTGGCTTCTACTGCCCTCTTGGCCCTGGCGACGAGTTGTTGTTGGTCTTCTAGGTTCTCGAGGGCGAGCTTCGCCTCCCACGTTTCGGTTAGGTCTTCATTCATCCGTTCTGCTTCATTATCAGTCGTGTGTTGTTGCAAATTACGTCTGGCGATACACTGGCATGCAAGAAGCAAGTGTGCCAGGGTGTCCGGTACGTTGCAAAGCGGGCACATAGAGCTATATCTCGTTGGGTAGAGACGGTGCATTAGGGCCCCATGTGTGTGTGTGCTGCTTTGCAGGCGTCTCAGTATCACGACTTCCTCTTTTGTCAGTTTTGAGAGTAAAGTTTTGAGTGTAAAGTTTCGAGGGTAAACTAACGAATATTATTTGCATCACGCATCGCAGGAATCTCTTAAAGCTCAAGGTCATGTGTTCAATATACCAATAGGACCCGTTCATCCATCCCCCTGCTCAATCTTCTTAAATATATAAACACTGAAGTAAATCTCAACAATCCCTTATAATCAGGACATGTGCCCCGTACGGAAAACTCGTTTTGGTATAAGTTAGCACTTCCTGTATGCAGAAGCATTATTTCATTTGTTCCTGGGAGAAGCTGGCGCCCCTACCGGGCTGACTGCTTTTGACGTGTAAATTGGTTCTCCTGTACTCTTTTAGTAGAAATATAAAGAGCTCTCACGTGAATATTTCAGCGAGAGAGAGAGGCTTTTTATTAGAAAATCACGTTTTCGCGACCCATACCCTAGCATGCTACTCTGTATAGGATACTCTTTAAAAACTGACAGTATCCCGTATGCACACACCTAAGACGACTAGAAGGCCAAGGCTATCTTGTTTTTCTTCTCAATCGATTGCACTGTAAATGCATGCCACCCTGCAAAAGCTATTTGCACCTAATGTGATTTTAGCATTGCCTCCGTGATTAACACACCGTTGACCAAGCTAAGATATATGCGACGACGTTGCCATGTGACGTCACAATTTTCGGCGATGCGTGACGTTACAATGACGTCCTATGCTGAAATCATCAAGTGACAATTTCTGCCATAACTCGCATGGACGCCGATTGGAGACGCCGATGTGGGACGATGGTCAGTTCCCACGTTTTATGAGGCATCTAAAGCTTTAGCCTCAATAAGTATCAATAAATGCGGGAGAGAATATTATTGCGAAGCAAAAAAAAATTAGGCACCTTCTTTTTTGTGTAAGTTCTGTCAAGCAAAAGCTAAAGCCCTAGGGCTAGATTACAACGTCGGTTTGGGCTAATCAACGGTACACCGGTGATTAGCGGTTCGCCATCGTGACAGCATGCAAGAGAGCTAAGAACAGAAGCTCTCGAAGCACCAAGCCGCATCAACCGAGGGAAGTCTCTACGTACAACCATCTCTTGGGAATTCGAAGTGCTCAGTAACACGGCGACGTGCACATAGCTATAGCGCCTTCCAGTTTCAGCAGTGAGAGATAGTGCGCGCTATGTAGCATAACGTACTGAAATGGATGTGTTACACCCTACTCAGCTTGCATCACTGTGAGGTTAACTAATCGCAACTACGGAAACGTGTTGTAACCACGCCGGCAGCTAAATCCATAGATCCCTCGTAAGTGTGCTAGGAGTGCGTGCGTGCGTGTTTTGTGTGTTTGCTTGTGTGTGTGTGTGTTTGTCTGTGTGTGTTTCGCGACCTGCGTTTATAGTAGGGTAGATCAGATCCTTCAAACTTGAACACACCCGTCCAGTTGACCTGCCTTTCCTTCATCTTCCGCTTCTGTAATTTGATTTCGAATTGTAAGGCACGCGAGACCGCGTGCCATGACGTCTTTCTAAATAGTATGTTCACACAAATGCGAATACAAAAAGGAAAGAAAGAATAGACGGCTAAATGTAACATTGTAGCGGTCCTGAAAGCCTTATTCAGAACCGCGGGAACAGGCTTTGCCCAGACAACGCTACGCGCGCCTCACAGGCTTCATTAGCATATATAAGCTGCCCTCCGTAGTACCCCAACCGTTACTGCAATTCCAGCCTTAATACTGCATAAGATGCAAATATGTACTGCTGCCTCAACAGCCGTAATAATTGAATATCTCTCGTCACTTTAGTGATTCAACTTGTAAAGAAAGAAAGAAAGAAAGAAAGAAAGAAAGAAAGAAAGAAAGAAAGAAAGAAAGAAAGAAAGAAAGAAAGAAAAAGAAAGAGAGAAACAAGGTCAAACTTGCACGCTTTCTTACGGGCGCAGAACGTAGAGAAGAATAATTAAAGCCAAATTAGCTCACGAATATTTCCTGGGGCAATTTAGTGTATGAACTTCATTTAGCACGGTGATTGAAGAGATTTCTCAATGCAACCATTTTTTCTTTATGATTAAAAAGAAAATTCGTGCGTCTTTGACTCCACGATGGCCTCGAGGAAAAGCAATTTCAATATTAAATTAATCCCCGATACACAGCGGTATCTCCGAGTAGAAAAAAGGAAGAAAGAAGCGATAACGCAGTTATCAGAAAACCTACCATTCTTTATTTTTTCGTTCGCTTTCTCGAGTATCCAAAGCGGAGGAAGCCGTTAACGACGAAAACCAGCGTACAACCCTCCATGTTCTCCGCTGCCAACGCACTTTACTTGACGACCTTCGAAGCACGTTTTAGAATGTAGACGTTCTATTTCGCTTCCTGCGAGTCGCCATGTTAGTACTGTCTCTTTTTACGAGCATGGGAAGCAAAAAAAAAAAAAAAACATTGTCGCGTCGTACAAGACCTGTGCACTGTTAAGAGCACGACACGGAGACGCGTTGTCGCTGTTGTCACCACTGCGCTGTTAACCACGTCGAAGCACCTGAAAGCGGTGGAAACAGCTTCAGTACTCTGTATCGTCCCTCACGCTTTTTCGCTCTCTACGCGAGTTGTAACACGCTTATTTAATTACTCGCTCACGCCGTCGCTTCTACGCAGCGATAAAAGAAGGCAGAACTTTGCACTTTTGCTTACACGCATTTACTGTGCGTCGTTATTCGAGTAACCGCATTATCCCGAGTATAACCACCACGAAAGAATTTTGCGCCACTCTGCACCGATTGTACCTTACAATACTGATTGTTAACCTAGTTGGCACTTGCTTAATGACATGCCGCTCGTGCTTGTCATTGAGTGTTTCTTTACTTTGTGTGTGTGTTATTTGCGGCCAGAGCATGTCTCTTTTCACCGTCACCCTTGAAGCTATCTGTTGTATTAGCTCTTTTTTTTTAAGGATGTTGCATCTACGTCTAAAAAACGACGAAGACGAGTCCGTGAAACAACGACGCAAGCGAAGCAGTCAAGTCCGGACAGATTCTTCTCCCGATAGGGCTGAATCGACTAGACATCTTAAGAGCAGTTATCGGTGAAGGGAAGTGTACGGCAAAATCGTGCACAGCGGTTGTCAGCACATATCGCAAATCCATAGTAAGCTTGTCTTAACTGAACTGCCACTCTCAGGGCGTTCCCACGGTTTCTTCGAGAAACCGGACTGAACGAGAAGTCATGACTGGTCATGGACAACGTCGGTATGTCGCACTCGGGCGCTGCTACAAGTCATGACTTTATAGTGTCGTCACAAACTCTTCTTTCTTTATTCTTTTAAAAACACATCATCCTTCTTTGTCCAATACAGGGTAGCAAATTTATTACTTCCTCTGGTTAACCACCCTCGCTTTACTTCATCTTTCTTTCTCTTTCTTTTCCGTGCGAACGAGCAATATGGCCATCCACCTCTCTGCGCCCGTCTTCACTGTGGTTTTCTTTCACTGCATAACCCACATCCCTGCGTAAGGAAGCAAACCATACAAACGTCCGGTTGTTTCACACCCATTTTTATTCCGCCACCTTTTGAGGCATCAATACACACACCTGTCAAGTTTCGTTTTGCAATGAAAGGAGACTCAGTAATCCGTAATCCAGGACCAGGTCTGCGATTCTTGTCTTTCGTACCATTCTGTCGTTGCCGCTGCCTCGATATCCTTGTCGTCGCCGTCGTTGTTATCGCACCTGTCGGAGATTCCCAGCAAAATGAGCGCAAAGCCACGGCACCACGAGACGTGGTGACACGATCGAGTAAGCGTCCACCCGACTCGCGTTGCCGCGTTCTCGCGCTGCTTTTACCACCATCAGAACCCAGCTTTGCTCGCTACTGCTGTCGGTAGCTGGTGTAATCGCGAAATTGGGGGCTCATCACTCACGCCTGTGGTGGACACCCGAGACTTTACATTTCGATTACTTTTTTAATGTTTTTTTTTTCTGCTAAACGGCAGGTCCATCTTTTGTTTTATTTTTTTCTGAGTACGTACACCAGCGAGTAAAGACACCACGGCCAGCAGAGCAAGCAGTCTCACTGCTACACGTTCAGAATGACTGTGCAAGAAAGCGCGAGAAGGCGCCTGTAGTTTTTCTAGGAACAAGAAACGAGAAGCCGATGAAGAACAAGAAGAAGAAGGGATGCATCCTGGGCGACTATAGCAAGCACGCGACCTCCTGACACAGACCGGCGTTGGGTAAAGAAGTCATCGTTCTTCGTTGCGCCGTTTCTCGATAAAGCGTGGCAACTCCGTTATACGTGGAGTGCGCGAAAAATCTGAAAGGACTGAATAAGGCGGGAGAGATAGCCGAAGGCTGGGAATCACTTGGGAGCACCTTCATCTCTTGCCTATTACGCTCCGCATGGAGCAGAACGAAAGAAAGAAAAAAAGAAAGAAAGAAAGAAAGAAAGAAAAAAAGAAAGAAAAAAAGAAAGAAAGAAAGAAAGAAAGAAAGAAAGAAAGAAAGAAAGAAAGAAAGAAAGAAAGAAAGAAAGAAAGAAAGAAAGAAAGAAAGAAAGAAAAGGCAGCGTGCGAAGAATTCAGGCAGGGTTGACGGAGTGAGATGAATACTCAGGAGACACAAACGACTGCGGTGCAAGCAAGAAAGACAGTGCCAGCGATAACGCTGGATAAACGCCCATGAACGTGAAGCAGGAAGAAAAATCTGGGATAGACAAGAAGAAGGAGAGAAAACCTAGATAACAAATACCTACAGTGACGTTAGTACAGAGCCGAGTGCGGTGCACTCGGCTCTCAGTGCAACAATAGATTGTCGATGAGCGTCCTTTCTCCGAGGCGTGGTGTTGAGCGAAACCAGCGAGACAAACGACGCTACTTGATGGGTTTGCCGTGTGCTGAGAAATGCACCTGACAAGACTCTACGAAGTTCTGCGTCCCCGGGGCTCACAGTGCTCGCTGCTTGGCACCAGATGCGACAAAATACGCTGCGCACAAATGCCCTTTCCCGGGGGAAATGAAAAATAAAAAAAGGCATACATATTCGCGCGAGGGACAGTGGATCTGAACGGGCACCTACCGAAGGCTCGTTTACGAAGGAAGGAGCAGCCAGGTGGGAGACTTCCGTTCAAGGGCAACTTCCCTTTAGGCAAACCGTTGGGTTGGCAGACAACACATTGGGAGGCACGCTTTCAACTTTCAAGGGAGGACATGCGGCTGAACTTGTCCGGGAAGAAGGAAGAGAACGAGAGAAAAGGCAGAAAGCTTAACCAGGCACACGCCCGGAGGGCTAATACACCAGGGCAAAGGGAAAGTGGGGCATACTCAAGAAAGAGAGATAGAGAAAGGGAAAGAAGGAAATTATCAGTAAATCTTCTGACACGTATGTAAATGGGGGTACTGAAGAAAGGTCAAAGGTGTTCACATAGGCTCGTAAGTGTTGTGGCGCGGGGGAGTCGTTATCCATGAACTTAGCTTGTATTAACGCAGCACGTAACAAAAAGAAAAAGGAACAGACAATACAAACGTCAAGAAAGGTAGGCTTCTTGACGTCTGTGTCGTCTTTTTCTTTTCCGTATGTGCCACGCTATACAAGCTAAGATCATAGGCCCGTAGTCTTCAAAAAGCTGTGCATTGACCACACTTCAAGCCGACAAGCGATGGGACGGTGCTCCAGAATTATCTAAAAAAGGAAAGCTGCGCAAGACCGGAAATGCTCACGTTGCCCGAAACGCAACGCTCGTTTGAGCTCGTTTGAGCAGATCACACCTTTAGAGTCGCAAAGATCGGACCCTGCAAAGAATGGAACGTTTATTTTAATATACACAAAGAAAACGAGCGCTGTGGTGCGCAAGTTTTATAGAAATTCTAGTATCTATCTATCTATCTATGTATCTATCTATCTATCTATCTATCTATCTATCTATCTATCTATCTATCTATCTATCTATCTATCTATCTATCTATCTATCTGTCTATCTGTCTGTCTATCTGTCTGTCTGTCTGTCTGTCTGTCTGTCTGTCTGTCTGTCTGTCTGTCTGTCTGTCTGTCCGTCCGTCTGTCCGTCCGTCTGTCTGTCCGTCTGTCCGTCTGTCCGTCCGTCCGTCCGTCCGTCTGTCCGTCTGTCTGTCTGTCTGTCCGTCCGTCTGTCTGTCCGTCCGTCCGTCCGTCTGTCCGTCTGTCTGTCTATCCGTCTATCCGTCTATCTATCTATCCGTCTATCCGTCTATCTATCTATCCGTCTATCCGTCTATCCGTCTATCCGTCTATCTATCTATCTATCTATCTATCTATCTATCTATCTATCTATCTATCTATCTATCTATCTATCTATCTATCTATCTATCTATCTATCTATCTATCTATCTATTTATCTATATATCTGTCTGTCTGTCTGTCTGTCTGTCTGTCTGTCTATCTATCTATCTATCTATCTATCTATCTATCTATCTATCTATCTATCTATCTATCTATCTATCTATCTATCTATCTATCTATCTATCTATCTATCTATCTATCTATGTCCGTGTATAGATAACGCCCTCTTTACCGCGAACTTGAAGGTCAACTAAATGCGACAGTGAAATGAAAGGGTGTTCTCCGGCGCCGTCTTTCCAGCCCCGCATGCGAAGACAATGGACATTTAACGCAACGCCGCTGCCGCAACCACTTCGCAGCCGTCTGGTACATTGGGAAATAATCAAGCCCCCACCCCCCCAAAAAAAATGAATAAAAAAGAACAGAAAGCAGGCACGTGCGTGTTTCGTGCCCCGAGTCATTGTCCTTCGAGAGGCGCTAAATGTGTGTTCGCGAGGGGCGAAACTCGGCTGACAGGCATCACCCCCCCCCCCCGGCCTTTCCCCCTTTCCTCCCGTTGTTAATGGCCCTGGTAAGGGGGTAGACTGTAGGACATCAGTGCGTCACGTGGAGAAAGGGGTGCGGTCCCTGAATGCCCAAGTAAGGCCGTGCCAGATGCCCGCCGCTGCTTTGACGGTGTCCACACATCCCAGATGGAGCTGGGAAGTCGGCGCTCTAGTCTGAAGTGCGGCGCGATCAATGGTGGTAAGCACGTCATATAGATGTATACTACAAGGTGTCAGGAAGGTATATCAGATGAAGGGATGTGTTGGAATCGCTCTCCGAAATGGGGAAGGGTATGGAGGTTAAGTGGGCTGAGCCCAAATGATCACTGAAAAATTGTTCCCTGTCGTGACAGTTTGCCAAAGAAAGAAAGAAAGAAAGAAAGAAAGAAAGAAAGAAAGAAAGAAAGAAAGAAAGAAAGAAAGAAAGAAAGAAAGAAAGAAAGAAAGAAAGAAAGAAAGAAAGAAAGAAAGAAAGAAAGAAAAGGTCATGAAGGTCAACGAGGTAGTGCCTGATTGGCGGCAGTATATATAAGGGAAAGATAAAATGGCAGAAAGCAAAAAAAGACTGACAGCAGAAAATAGATTGGAAACGAATAACAAGCAAGCAAGCAAGCAAGCAAGCAAGCAAGCAAGCAAGCAAGCAAATAAACAAACAAACGAACAAGAAAGTCAGTAGAATGAGCCAAGTTACTAAACTAGCCTGAACGCACGTTGAAGGCGCTAGCACGTATACGAATATCCTATATATCCGAATGTATTCCGGCATGATGCCAAAGTGTGTCAATGTCAAAGTCATTTATTATTATTATTGCACAACAAAATCACTTTGCAGAAAAATATCATATACACACGAGCAATGTAGCAGACAGATATACAATTCAAAATATGTACATTATGCGGCAACGACGTCGGCGACAATAGACCGATGACACGCACAATTTCTGCGGGGCCAGATGCATTTCGTTGTCAATCACTGTTCAGAATCAGGTAGTGCTGCTTGCTACAGTACGCGCAGTGAGTTTTGGCAGCTTTGCCAACATTTCCCGACTGACTGCGCCGCGTCGTTGAACAGGAGAATTAACCGCAATGTCAGTAAAACTAATTGCAGAAATTCAGTATACAAAGGCATCTATCAGTGACATCTAAAACTGTGAAACGTACGCACGAACCTCAGAGCTTAAGAGTCTGGTCTGAAACGCGATACTAGTTGCCCCACGTTTACGTTGAATACAGCGAGAAAAGAAGATAGGTGGTCCAGGTAAAAACTGGAGGCGAAGTTTGCATACTACTCCTCCTACCCATCTCTTTTCTTTCCTTACTCCAAGTCGGCTTTATGTCAAGCTTATATTACAAGAATGAAGATTTATTAACACTCGTAGGGACGACGGAATACCATTCGTTCTAGCGACGCGCGTACACATAAACAAAATGCCGCAGCAGCGAGCGAGTAGACACTCGCAAGAACCCACGAGAGCACTACGGAGAACGTGAATTTATCGCGCGGTGAAAACGTTTTATTTGAAACGGAGCGTTAGCAGCTTGCGGTTTTTTTGCGCAATAAAATTGGTAAAAAAAACAGCCCGAGCCACGGTATCCTGATCAGGAAGTTTGCAAATTTCTTTTTTTTTTTAGTTCCCATAGGAGGTCAAGTTATTCCATCGTTGTCAACCCGTTGGCGCGCGCAATGACGGGTCTATATCGAAAACCGGACACCGCTTGCGACACACCGGCGAGGCCCGAAAGTAACAAGAATAAACACTGATTTTACACGGCTATACGCAGCGCTATATACAAGAGAGCAGAACGACGTAGAAAAGGCAAAACGTGCACCCACGCGAAAGCCACGACGCGTTTCAAAGTCGTGGGCAGCTAGCTCACGGCGGCTGTGTTGCGAAATCGATCTTTGCTTCACATTATGCTGTGCTAGGTGTGGTCAGGTCGCAACATCACGTTTCTAAAGGCGTTCAGAGATATGGGTTTAAGGAGCGCTTCGTCGACTACGTTGCTAACAAAACAAAAAGAAGGAAAGAAAATAAGTGACAATGAGGTGTCAAAGTGTTGCCAGCGATTGAACGGTGTTGAAGATCTGCCAACTTGCACCAGAGATTGATCACGGAAATATTGACAATCGAAAGAACGAAAAAAGGTGAAAAAGAAGCAAGACGCTAATAGTGATAGAAAGAAAGAATGAATGAAAGAAAGAAAGAAAGAAAGAAAGAAAGAAAGAAAGAAAGAAAGAAAGAAAGAAAGAAAGAAAGAAAGAAAGAAAGAAAGAAAGAAAGAAACTTTGCAATCTCGGTTCGCCTTGGCGCATATCCGAATTATATCTCCTATATCCAACTTTTTTTTTTCGTGTAGGGACTTTTCTAGCACGGTGTCTCCTAACATCGCCAATAAGTTCTCCTCTGCATGCATATATTCAGAGAGCATGTGAGCGATGGGGGCAGGAGCCAGAAAGGCTGGAACGTCCTTTGCATATGTCGTGACCATAAACACTGCACGCGAGTCCCATTTAGCCGCCGCCGTGCTCTTATGCTTGCCCATTACGTGCCGGATGCATCCCTCTATAGAAACCCGGCTTCCACACATGACACTTCCTTCTTTGTTTTTTTTTTCTTTCTTTCTTTCTTTTTTCTTGCACTGCGAGCATGTCGTCAAGACTGGAAGACATAGGAACTACCTTAGTTTGTGCTTCTTGTCTTCGTCTGCCCGAAGGATTCCTCGACAGAGTGGTAGACTCCTTTGATGTGCAAATGTGGCGGCCACTTCAACTCAATTGTCACGCGTAGGTTTTCTTCTACCGATTTTATAGGTCATTCTGAGAGATGTACGGGAAGCCCGTGCTGTACCTTGCCTCAGTGGAAGCTCGCACTTTTTTCTTCTAACCTATACAGACTACTTTACGGATGGGTTTCTGTGGCGCCATATTGGGCACGGTAGTCTTATTGTGTCGTGTCTTTAACAACTAGACCAACGGCGATAAGGTAGACGCACATGCTTGAAAATGGTCGGGTTGGTGAACTCGAAGTTTCAGGAGCTTACTTTGCGTCGAGGTATTCATGGATAAGAAAACATTCGTTTCACAGGCGGCGACGCCCGTTTGTGTTACGTAAGGTCGTTTATACAAGTGCGGAAGGTTCTAACGCTAGCAATGACGAAGGTATGTGCACTATGTATGTATGTATGTATGTATGTATGTATGTATGTATGTATGTATGTATGTATGTATGTATGTATGTATGTATGTATGTATGTATGTATTTATGTTTGTATGTATGTATATATGTATGTATGTATGTATGTATGTATGTATGTATGTATGTATTTATGTTTGTATGTATGTATATATGTATGTATGTATGTATGTATGTATGTATGTATGTATGTATGTATGTATGTATGTATGTATGTATGTATGTATGTATGTATGTATGTATGTATGTATGTATGTATGTATGTATGTATGTATGTACTGTGGGGGTGTAAAGTTGTCTGCGCCGCGTGGCGCACGTGTCTCGCCCCAAGGGTTTATTTCGGTGGTGATCACCGCCGGGCGACAGACGGCGTGGTGTTCGCTTTCTGTACCACTGTTGGTAGGGTGGTAGCGCCGGCGGTGGCCCCTGGCGGAAGGCAGGTTTTGGTGGTGGGCGAGAGTTGAGCGAGCCTCTTTTGCGCGTGGCGGCTGCCGCGAACGGTTGTCTGTAGCGTGGGTCCCCGGTGCTCGGCACCGCGGGCTTCGCGCCGGGGTCCCACGTGGAAAGTCAGGCGTTGGCGACGCCGCCTTGGGTATGTGCTAGTGTGTTGGGTGTGTTTATCATGTTATTGTGTGTTTAGTGTGTCCCTGCGTTATGTTGTTTGTATGGTAGCGTGTTAATTGAAATTGGTGTATCATTCGGCGGACGATATCGTCGTCTAAATTAGTTAATAAATGTATGTATGTTGTGCGCTTTGTACCGACCGCGTCAACTGTGTCCGTTCACTCCAAGAGCGTGGCGTGGCGATGCGCGCGTTCGTCTCGCCGAGACCCCACAGTGTGTATGTATTAAGTATGTATGTATGCGTGAACGTGTGCGTGCGTGAACGTGTGTGCGCGTGAGAGAGAGAGGAGCATTTGAGCATATTGAGCAAAAAAGTTATCATTCCACTCTCCACTAATTCGCATATGCTTCTGCGCCTTGATAATCAGTTGAGACTGGGTCGCAACGTTTGACTTGTAGGCTTCTGGTATACGCTGTACTACACAAGAACGAAAACTTGAAACTCACTGTTCTACATAAAACACGAAACTCGAGTGCCACGTATAGAGAAAAAAGCAAATGTTCTCCACAAGCTGCCTAGCAAGGTGTAATGCAGAAGAAAAAAAAAAAAACTCCTACCGATAAACAGAGACGTGGAAAATGGCTTTGACGGATACACGTGCCTACACTGCAACCTATAAGAGGTAGCTTTCCAAACATTTACGCATGTGCAAACACTCACATGAGTGTACGAATGAAGCCTGCGTCAAAATAGAGATATGATAGCCACAGGAAAAAAAAAAGTCGCAAAAGCAAGGACCAACATGGTTATATAAGAAAACGTGCTGCATTTCTAAAGAGTATTAGTGCAACCGCGTAAAGAGAGAGAGAGAGAGAGATAAATAGAGAGGAAAGGTTAACTAAGCTTGGCTCGGTTGGTTACCCTACACTTGGGGTGGTGGAAAGGGAGAATATTAGAAAGGAAGGAGATACAAAAGAAGAGGAGTAAGAAAGACATGCTAATATGATAGCGGCTGGGATATCCACTATATTACACTTGATCTCTGGCGAGATATCCAGGTCGCGAGCGGAGAATTAAACGCAGAAAGACGGGGTAAAAGAGAGCACACTATAGTAACCAGACTCCACGCTTATATACCCTGGTAAACATTTATCCATAAAGCTCAACCAAACTAGAAGCATCGCTTAGGTAACACTTCAGTGGCAAAGCAACCGCCGCTTTCCGACAGAGCTTTGCGTGTCAATAGGCTAGATAGGTATCAAGCCTTGGACAGTAGCCTGCGCTGCAGACTTGATCAATACACCCTGAAAGGTCGGTGAAGAGTTTAAATTTCCATACAAAGTATTCCACTCTGAGATACACGGGTATTGAAAGATAAACGCGGGTTAAAGTGGCAGCCTGTTTAGCGGGTAAGCTGTGCACAGCTATCATATTTTTTTTGTGCACATTACCAACAGAAGCTTTTATGTGCATTAAAGGCCACCAATGCAATGCGAGTGAATGAAAATACGTAGAGATAAACGTTTCACGGTTAGCGAAAACGCGCCGAGAACAAAAAAGATGGATTGAAAATTGTGGCACAGCACCAGACACTATGAAATCTTCGCGCTTACTTGACAAAGATACGAAAAACAAAAACATAACGCAGAAACTGATAAGCTTGACGACCACTGTTCAAATAGAGAGTCCGATTACGAACATGGCCCAGCAAACGCGATGGAGAATGTTTGCGCAATCTTACGCTCGCCCTACGCACTTGCAACAGATCAAACAAACGCGTGCGCCACCACGCGACACAAAAGCCGTCAGGCGTCGCACGGACGGCACGTGGCAACAAGCATTGCGACACAACCTGTGCGACCGAGACGATGCGCTGAATGCGTGGCAACGAATGGTCGCCATGCTTGCTTTGTAAGGGCTTACGTAGAAGCATTTTAGCGGTGCTCCAGGAAAAGCCGCGGACAGCACTCAAGGCGCTCGCAGTCGGCTTCTAAACTGTGCTGTGCATATAAAAAAACATGGTAGCCAACATAGCCACAGAAATCAGATTGAGTGTATAGACAACGTGGTCGTTATAGCCGACATTACCGAGCGGCGGCCAAAATCTACCGTCAATGAGCCAACACAAGCCTTGATTGGGATATACCAATAGCAAACGCTAGGCTACTCTAGGGTAAGTGCTAACTGATTTTATTGCAACGGTAGCTGATCTTGAGAGAAAGAGAAGACGAGAAAAGCGTACTATATGACGCAACTCAAGATGAAAAGCAAGGGCAATGAGGGTATATAGACGGAGGTTATTTTACGGCTACTCCTACGATACTATCGCAATCACTGTACAACGTGATCATCATAACGTGATCCCAGCAACGGCTTTCTGACCTCAATTTCACTAATCGAGCGCTCAATAAAATATTAGTCATAGCGACCTGGAATCGTAATAGCAAGACAAAACGTGCGAGCCAACAAGTACATGGAAAGAGAAAAGAGAAAAAAGAATGTTGGTGCTTCGGATACACGCCCCAATCTCGACGCGACGAAATACTTATCGCTGGATGAGGGCATGCCTCTGACGGAGTTTGGACATTATATAGAGCCAACGCATCGAAATAAAATGCACCGATACACCAACAAGTAATTACTCGTAGAATCCGTTTACCTCTGCAGACTCTGGGATTTCAAGTCGCCATAGAGGAGCAAGGAGTATTCACCTATCAGCGTATTATGTAAGAGAGAAAATTCGGGAACCATTCCCCTACCGGACAAATGGGGGTAACGTGCCTCACGATATACTTTCCTCGTCTTTCTTTCTTTCTCAGTGCGCAACGGTGCTCCCTTTTTTTTTTCCCTTTCAATCACGTCGGGAATCGGACCTTGATTCGCGTGCCCAGTAGCGCAACATTTCGGCTGCAACAGTCAACAACGGTGACGCGTTAGTATCCGGGCAACAATAGACGGTTTTAAGGTCGCAAGCGTTGTACCCCCCCCCCCCCCAAAAAAAAAAAAATCGCGGTCACCTCATTTACCAGCTCCTAACGTCGAAAGTGAAAGCACGTTTTCAATTTATTTTCGAGCGTAAGAAAACTCTCTCTTTCACTTTTTACATAACAGAACCGTGCATAAAGTGCAAGGGAATGCTTTGTAGTTTTTATGTAGCCCAAAAGAACATTTATTTGAATATATTTTTGCCGAAAAAGGGAAGGAAACTTTAGAAAATCAGTGGTGCACAAAACCGAAATTCATCAAGGGGCTGTGTTTTTAAACCTTGAAAGAGCCTATAAAATGTAGGAATGCGAATGGACAAGTGACCCCGATAAAAAGAAAATCCGATCGCCGTATCAGAAACAGCTGATCGCAGACAATCACACGATCTAGAGCTCATAAATCGTAGGGAAACGGCGCATGCAAATACGCACGGGATCGACTCCCTGTCAGGGGCCGCGTTTCATGTACACTCGCCGGCGTGAGCTTTTTGACGTGCGTCAATGTTCCCACTGATATTGGCGGGTTATACAACAACTCTCTAAAAAAAATATTAGCGACGATTATGATAGCGTTAATGCGGTATATGACCGCAGTCCTGATTGCGTTTACGGTGTTTCCCGACACCACAAATAGCGAAGGCGTGAATTTTGTGGGTTATTTATATATTTATTAATTTGAACTTTCTTTCAAGACTGTTGCGATTCGTGTAAGGGGCGTTCTAAAATAACATCAACGAGCGAAAAATCGTAAAAACTATTAAACACAAGGAAACAACACAGAAAATATGGAACACTTCATACTTAACACCTACATAGTGCATACTGAATAAATAAATCATATATATATAATAATGGTACAGTATCTACATACAAATCAGTTGTGCAAATCTATATAAATAGACATTGTGTGAATACACAAATAGAAATTGTGTTTTTCTTTAAATGGCTATGAACGACTTCAGTGGAAATGTGCAATGAGTTAGCGGAGAAATGTGTCAGGGTCGGACAACGAAACTATGTTGTCTGGCAGGTTATTCCATGATGTGATTGCACGTGGGAGTGCTGACGAGTTGAATGCTAATGTGCGGCCATATATTCGTGTAAAACTTCCATTATTATGCAATGTTCCAGATGTTCGGAATGGGGCATTCCAAACGTCCAGAAGATTACGTACTTTTGTTACGTACTTTTGAAACTTATCGACTCATATAGTATCACACTTCCAGAAGAGAGAAAAGAAATGTAAAGCAATTTCATTAGCGAATATTTCGCGTATACGGGAGAACGCTTAGCACCAACGCCCGTTTACGGATTATGCTTTTCACGGTACCTGCAACCAAACACGCGCCGGATTAATCACGCAAGGAAGTCGCTTACGCAAGCCTTTCCCGGGTTATCGTGGAAGAAAAAAGCAGGAACTTTAACTGCTCACACATAGGCTGGCGGCGTCGGGCTTGCCCCGCCAGTATTCATAGCAGCGCCAAACGCAACGACGTTCCCAGCTGGCAACCGAGGGCGAGTCCCTCAGACGGAGCAGCTTAGCGACGCAAAAGAAGAGCAAGAAAGAGAGAGATAGAGAGAGAGAGACCACGACCAGACGACACAGAAGCACTTAAGAACCGGCAGGCAGGCAGGCAGGCAGGCAGGCAGGCAAGGTAACGAAAATGCGGTAACGAAGCGCTGCCAACACAGGTTTCGAGACCAGGATTCAACGTAACCCGCATTAGTCACACGTCACAGTTGCACGTCTGGAGCGCTGGGATCGCGAACGCGGAGTTCAACTAAGAGAGAAAACAACAAAAAGATAACGAAAAAGAAAAGAGAAACACGGGACCAAATGGGCCGCAGCGCAGTGACTGGCTGAAAGAACCGTCTACGAAGAGAAACAGAGAATGCGACGAAAGAAGGTTTCGCTGCCTATATATAGCACAGAAACGTGCGGAAGAGAACGAGGGAGAGAAAAGGGAGAAACAGCTGGGTAACAAATTCGTCAAATGCGAGACGGCCTACGAATGGCTGTGCGGAAACGAACGCGCGCGTTAAATAGGGCAGCTGGCTGTAGTGCAGAGGCAGTCGCACGTACGCACGCACAAACGCTATAGCTTATAAGTGTGCAGTTGTCGAGCGTAATGCAGCGGCCACGAGCGAAGGCGAACAAGTATACGTATTGGGAATGTACATACGTAAGGTAGGTAGATCGCACGAAAAGCCGTGAGTGCCGAACGAATGGCAGTACCACTTTTGGAGAAGCAAGGCAATTATATTCAACTAAAAGATATCGTTTATCAGTGTTCTTGTCCATTTATTGCCCGTGACGCATACCCAATGTGGGGGGGCTGGTCAAGAACCAAGTAGCTTTATAGAATCATGGGCAGTTTTAGAATAACGGAGCTCATATGGTAGAAACATTACAGATTGCCTGCGAAATATGGCGCATATAGTTATTTAAGTTATTTTTTTCAATTAGAACAATACCGCGAATTTTTCCTTGCGTGTAACCGATCCGTATTTTCAATCCTCTCTTTTTTTTTTCGACGCACTCACTCGATGATTCACGCTTGTAGAAAGTTAGTGCCTGTGTATGCACCGTTCGTCTAGTCGTGCGTCTCATAAATCTGCGCCGAATCAATGCAGATTCGCGCTGGTTGTGTACTGCGTTACCTCCGTGTATTGAGCAATGACTCTACGACCATTCATACACGCGAGCTACCAAATGACGTATAACCAACCACTACATCTGCTTCCATTACGGTCTTGATGATGATGATGATGATGATGTCTGAAACACGACTCATACCCACTTATGGAGATCGGCCAGGAAATTATTATATAATTTAATGATTGTATCCGCTTTTTTTTTACTTCTCCTTCAACACCTTCATTTGATCAGTGAAACTGGGGGGGGGGGGGGGAAGAAAAATACCAATACCGAAAACGATATTTTCAGCTAACCAGATGCTTACTCAGTCAGCTAAACTATAGAATGTGGACTCAGTACTGCTGGCCTAGACTGTGCCTGATAAGTATTATTGTTTTATAAAATAATGCAAGGGCGGCGTAAGGGGGAGGGTACACGGAAAGGGGGGGGGGGCATCTCCGCAGAATTTAACCTGCCCGTCTTATATCCCACCCGTACCACAAACATAGACAAAACACAACGCGTAAGTTCGTCATCTCTGTTCTCCTGAACTAACTCAGGGACTGTGAATGGCCCCCGAGTAATGAGAAGTAAAGAAAAAAAAAACTAGTGTCGCTCCTGATTCCAGGCCAAATACACCATCATGGAGAAAACACAGACAGGACAGGGAATGGCCGCCTTGCCAACGTGTCCTTTCTTGTGGTCGTCTTTTTGGAGCTACTTCTATTATTAACGCTCCCTCTAGACCGAACAAGAGATCATTATGGACCTTAATGTTCTTTACACTGCGATAGACAACTACCAATAAAACGCTGGTGCTTCTCATACACGAGAGTATTTTCCTCGAGCGGCGTCCATTGGGAGCACGCCATCGACAGGCTGAGAGAGTGAATGAAGGAGTGCAAGGTACTGTGACCTTCAGTGAAGACTACACATTCGTCCCACAAGACGGTCGGGATGCATTGCGACATGTGCGAGCGCTAGGTGGTCGACAGGGGCTATAAATACAACCACCATTGCATCACAGAGACCTTTACTTTCGTCAAACATCACTATAACAGGGTCGATATCACCAGCACTCAACAACAGTGAAAAAAACAGAAGCACTAAGAAAGGAAGGCCGGGGCAAAACACGCAGAATGGTTGCATCGTAATCTGGTAGAACGGCCTTCATACAGCCCCCTGTAAACACTCTCAAAGGGACCTACTGCGGGTACAGTTACGAGGTGCCTACCACGCATCAAATTACTCCGTTTTATACAAGTATATATGGAAGCATTCCACTGCGTGTTCTTATAGAGTACACACGCTTTGATGTTGCTCTGCTGGATAGTGATGAGGATGATGCATTATTTTTCAGTCTTTTGTCGCACAACAACAACAACAACAACAACAACAATAATAATAATAATAATAATAATAATAATAATAATAATAATAATAATAATAATAATAATAATAATAATAATAATAATAATAATAATAATAATAATAACAATGGTAATAATAATAATAATAATAATAATAATAATAATAATAATAATAATAATAATAATAATAATAATAATAATAATAATAATAATAATAATAATAATAATAATAGTTGTTGTTGTTGTTGTTGTAGGGTGTTACGTCCCAAAAACACGATATGATTTTGAGAGACGCCTTAGTGGAGGCCTCCGGAAATTTCGACCATCTAGCGTTCTGAGATCACCCGGCATACATGGGCAACTTCGACTCCACCGAAATGCGACCGCAACGACCGAGATCAAAACCGTGACCTTCAGGTCAGCAGCCGGGCACTCAGCCACTGATCCACCGAGGCGGACTCACACATAATTGCATAAGAGCTCCGTTAAACACGCCGGCTGAGCCCGGAGCACCAGCTGGAAAGTCGATCGAACTCAGCTTACGCTATCGACTGCGCGGCGTTGTTCTCCCACGTCGACGCACACGTGAATCACGCCATGTCGAGCCGTTTGGGTTTGCTACAGTGCTCGAAAAAATAGCACACATGACTTTGTGAACGAAAGAGCAGTCGAGCGGGACTCCGCGGCGAGCTTGACACGCGGCCTTCGAAAGAGATGGGGGAAGTAATTGGCCCTGTAGTGCGTCAAACACACGGTGCATCTAAAAGCCTCATCAGGCAAGCGTTATCAGGCATATAGACGGCCACATAAGTGAAGACCACTTCTGCCACAGGCATCGTCCTTTCACGGTGCCAAGCGCAGAGCGATGTTTCATATGTTATTTTGCAAACTTTGTGTTCGCCACACTTAGTTGTTCAAAAGGCAAGGAGTACCCTATGGCATTGCATTTCTAGCGCAAGGATCCCATTACGTTATATAATTAAATAAGAAACAGGACACAATTTGTCACACTGTTTAGAAGCATCGATATGAAGATAACTGACCTCAGCACAGGGAAGGGTTCTCAAGAACTTCCACAGTAACTGAAACAACAGGCGCCCTTTAAAACTAGAAACAAAAAATGAAAGCAAACACGAATAACAACCACAAAATTAGGCGTAAGCATGCCCCAAGAACGCGCAAGAAACAAAAAAGAAGGCCACGCGGTAGGCGCAGGCTTCCACGTTCTTTTCTTAGCCACCTCCGGTACTATTTTAATAAGCATCGTTCAACACCACGTGTCACCCAAGTCCAACACTTCGGACCGTTTGTTTTCTAAAAAAACGGATCACTTCGTTGTCAACCGAAAAGTGTCTTCGCTCTTCCAACAGGCGTGTCCAGAGTGCCCAGCAAAAGAAAAAAAAGGAGGGGGCGGGGGAGGTGGGTGAAGGTTGGCGAGTTGAGAAGCGGAGTGTGAGAGAAGAAAGCAACAGCTTTGGAAGTCACGTCCGCACAGCCAAGCAGTGATGAATGGCTGCCTTCGCTCCCAGGGAGTCGCAGCTGTCATATCATGAACAGAGAAAGGGGGAAAAAAAAGCGGACGTTTAGAGTTTGTGCACGTGAAGTTCGTAACTCAAGTGACCGTACTCCGAGGGGCTATGTGGCGCTCGCGAGTACGAAAACTCACAGACGGAGCAAGCTTATTGTCAGCGACGACGATATGATAGACTGCGGTTAACGGTTCGTCCCCGCTTTCTTTATTTTTTTTTTTTTTGGTTTTCGTCGACTTCATGGATCCTGTGAGATGACGGTTGTCAACAAAAATATCGCGTTCAGATATGCAACGATTTGGCACGCTCGCGTGCGTAGGCAGACACAAACTGCATCACTGAATTCGATTTCAAAAAAAAAAAGTTCCTAGAAATTCAGACATAGTAGAGTGTTAGCAAGTGTGTGAAGGAACGAAGTTGTACGAATTAGCGCATCATCCATCACTGCTACGACAAACAGCTAAACTCTCGCAGCTGTACGTAGTACAGCGAGTATTCATGTACTTAGTACAGCGAGGAACTTCTATGGCATAGGCAGCCCGGCAAAAGCTGTGGAGGATACGACAGCGAAGCAGTCCACGCACCTTCCAGCCCACTTGAGCAACGTCATATATAGTCGTCGACGCCCACCACATTTGGGCGCGCAGCGAAAAGGCGCAGTGGAACTATGCTGAGGAAAACGTGCTGAAGGATGGAGGACAAATGGTTCTTGAAAAAAGAGTTGAGGCTGTTTTTTTTTTTTTTTTGCGAAACAACGGCCATGCGGGTGCACACACGAGTGTGTTGTCAAAAGACCTCGCATAGTTCTTTTGTGCTCGAGGTCAAGGACACACATGGCGTGAACGATTTTTGAAACGACCACAACCAAACACACTGTTGTCAGCTGAAGGAGTGATAGACGAATGCTAATCAGAATAAAGAATTTGGGGAGACTTTAATCTTTGAATGAGACGCTTTTAACGGCTGCCACACATCAGGGTCTTTCCGACCTGGTGATGAGCGCGTCTGTTAGCAGTAAGAGTTATCAGTGGGTACATCACAGTTATTTTAAAGCACCTGGAGTACTATGACAAGGTGCTACAGTTTCTCTTCAATACTTACACTATTCTCCCTAACAGAGTAGGACGGTGTGGAAGGAGGCTTCCCTGTAGCAGAAGCCCACGCAATTCAATATGGTAATCACTGTTCTATTAGCGTAGTTCAATTCACTCACTCACTCACTCTCTCTCTCTCACACACACACACACACACAACACACACACACACACACACACACACACACACACACACACACACACACACACACACACACACACACACACACACACACACACACACACACACACACACACACACACACACACACAAACTTGATGGCAGAAGCTTATGGGCGCCTCAAAAACAAAGAACCTCAATGTAAAAAACGACGCGAACGAACAACAAAGCTGTTCAGGAACTTCAGTCCACCACCACATAATGCACCTGTTTATGCTAAAAGCTCGCTTGGCACTTCAGCGCGGCACCTTCATCTACATTCACGAGCGTCACGGCAATAACAACAACAACAAAAAGGTGGCGATATTAGGGTAGCCACAATGGGGAACCTCTACCATCGGCGGCCACCAGTGGTGCATTAAGCGCAACCCTTGCTTCCCCACCCACCGTTTTGCTTGCGTCTAGGCTTCTCCACTCACGCTAGGGCCATCTCACATGAAAGAGATAGCACGCTACGCTACCGACAGCGCATGCCGCGCAAGTCTCACCCACAAAAAACATATCCACACGCACGACCCGGGTTGTATTGTACGGCGAATGTGTATATCGTGCAAAGAAAAGGGAGGCCACGACCTTCAGGCACATAGTCGATCACTGTCCTGATTAGCAGCTTCTTTCGCATCGGCGGCGATTGCGGGAAGCCTTCATTGACCGCCGTTGCCGGTCGTGGTTCGCTGATCCTCTAACCTTGACTTCCAAATTCTCCTCTGCCAGCCAGCGTCTGTTTTTTTCTCGTTTTTATCAATATTTTTTGCGGGGGCTCTCGGACCTTTGGCGCGAAAGACGACGCCTGACTGACGGCTGGCTCGACGGTTGGCTGGCGTCGCCACGAAATACGCGGCTTCTGTTGTTATGGAAACGGGCAGTCTCTGACTCGGCTGTTCTTCGCCTTACATTTCCCTGTTTAGCGTTGACTTGTCCCGGTACACGCCTTCGATTTAGCCCGACTTGTTTTCTTCGCGCTACTTTATCCGGAGTGGCCATCGTCGGCTAAACACAATGCTTTCGTCGTTCGTCGTGTACTCTCAACAAGCTATAGGGCCAATCTTGCGAGCAAGAACTATCAAAGTTTACTCTTGTTTTGTCTTTCTCTCTCTCCCGTTCGACGCGTAATGGTTAACGTAAAGCAGAAACATGACACAGCAAAATGAAAGTGAACACATCGTACTGGCGGTAGTAGCAAGCCGAAAATAACCGCAGAAGTGCCATCATACGAAATCCAATGTCAAGCGTAGTCACGTGCATTATATATATATATATTTTAAACCACAGAGCCGAAAACCCCGCACTAAATCTCCGTTATATCGCCCCGACGGGTGGTCTAGTGTTAAGGTACTTGGCTGCAGACCCGCAGGTCGTGGGATCGAATCCCGGCTGCGGCGGCTGCATTTTCGATTGCAGCCGCCGTAGGCCCGTGTGCTGTAGGCCCATGTGCTCAGATTTGGGCGCGCGTTCCCAAAGTGGTCGAAATATTTGGAGCCCTATACTACGGCATCTCTCATAATCATATGGTGGTTTCGGGACGTTTAACCTCTCATATCAATTAAATCTCCGCTATAATAAAGTCTGCGATTGCTCCTTGCATTTAGAACGAGGCACGCGCCGTGAGCACCACACCACGACGTCTGACAGTATGTATGGATAACGAGGTGCACTCCACAGCGCAAGAGAAATCCCGTTAGTGCATTAGAATGACTCGAAATGTTTGGTAGGAGAATCGCTGGAGCTCCGGCAGAATACAGATACCTGCCGGTGTGATACTGTTTCCTGACAAACTCATAGCGTGATCATCATCACTGTTGTAGCGTTATTCTATCAATCTCTCATCCCCCCCATCTTTTTACAAAAGAGGCAAATAACCAAAGAAGCGTGCAAGCAAGCAAACAAACAGGCAACCACAGAAGCAAACTTTAAAACAACGCGCTAGCACGATAATATATGAACAAATGCCTGTCAAGAAGGTTTTGTCGCAGCGCTATTCTTTGTGCGGAGAAGCCCGCTTGCCAAAATCGTGCACTTGCCTGCACGTATCGACATAATGGGCCGAAAGCTTGTGACGCGGGTCAGAAGATGGCCTAGGACAAAAAAAAAAAGAATGTATACGTATAATAGCAGAATATTCTAGAACTTGGGCAATGCTGCAGACTGCTGTTTTTTTTTTGTTTTGACGATCGCTATAGTTTGTTGTAGCACGCTTATCGGGGAAGTCAAGACAGTGCCAAGAAATCTGTGTGTGACCTCAGCTTCAACCTTCAATAGAGCGTGGGACTAGTGCAACACTCCCATCTTCATTGGACCGGAATATTTCCGGAATCACCCGCTACCCAGAAAGAGGCAGTCATAAATCCCGCAGCGACGATGTGATCACTGCGTACCACCGTAATCAGCTAATGAAAGCGCCATTTGGGCATCAGACTTGCAACCCGTATTCAGCACCGTACCTGTTTCTTACGAACAGCCGTCCTTCCTTCCCCGTGGGGCATGACGTCAAGCGTGACGCGTGTACAGACTCGGAGAACCACGCAACAAAGCGCCCAGAATCTGCCCCCAGAGTTTCGCCCCATTGCCGACGACACTTATCGGCAATTAGTCCGATAGATGAGGAGGGGCCCGGCACAGCTGGGTTCTCCGCGTGCGTGCAAAAAAAAAAAAACACACAAAACCCGTCACTCAACAGCAGTCACAGCGTTTTCGTTTAGCATTCGAGCCTCGTTTCCGGGAGCAGGGCTTCCCCCGCAATACTCGGTCGGGGGGGGGGGGGGGGGGGCTCAGTCGAACGCGTCACTCACGCTAACGACGCGCGCTCTCGAGTGCCACGCTGCGTACATGAACTCCTTTTTTTTTTTTCGGTGGCCGAGTGTGCGAGAGGTGCGTCTCTCCGTCTCAGGCGGGGACCCGTGGACGAAGCGTGACGAGAATTAAGCGCGTACGGTGTCGGACGACTCGACACCGTCCTGACGGCGGCGTTCAACCCAAGTCCCCGAGGATATTATCGGTTGCAGTAATACTACGTGCAGCGCTGTAGAAGCTCACGTGTCCCAAGACGTGCGCTCACAGCCAAATTAATGCAACAGAGGAGCTGAGGAAATCATCATCATCATCATCATCATCATCATCAGCCCGACTACGTCCACTGCAGGACAAAGGCCTCTCCAATGAACCGCCACTTAACTTGGTTGGTCCTGTGCTTGCTGCTGCCACTTTATACCCGCAAACTTCCTTATCTCATTTACCCACCTAACTATCTGTCTCCCAGGTAAGCGGGTTAAGGAAAGCATAGGGCGCCTTAGTTGTTTTCAACTGTGGCGAAGTGATCATGACCTAAATTAAAACGAAAAAGAGTGGATGAAAGAAAAAACTTAGCATAACAGAGAAGAACTGGTAAGTACATATACATGTAAAGCAGACTGGGCGCGCAAACGCGGCTTCAAGATAGAAGATACCACGAATGGTGACTTGCAACTGCAAAACCGTGCAGCGACGGCAAATAAAGCTGACAAAAAGACTGTCCCCCTTCTTTTACGCCACTGCGCGCATATACCGTTATTAACGCAATAGCGTTAAAACGCTCGTTTCGCCGAAATTCCTGCGTCGATGTCATTATACTCCGTTTCATACATCATGTGCAACGCTGTCAAAGCTAGTGCTCTTGTTTGCGCTGTGTACTGCCGCGACCAAAAAGTAGTGCGTCGCTTGGGGTGTACGAGAATCAATAAATGCTTCTCCGAAAACTTCTAAGCATACATATTTGTCATCAGGTTAAAAAACAAACGCCTGTGTTGTCGGAGAAACAATCCAAATATGCGAGTTGGTACTTTATTTTTGTCGCTTTCGTATCAGGTTTTCGCTCTCCGCGCGACCCGCGCCGCCGTTTTTTGTTTTACTTGTTGTGGCACTTGTTGTTTTTTACTTGTTGTGGTTTACGGATTACTTGCCTAGCCTTCACAGCGTTGCACCTGATGTATGAAACGGAGTATAGTTGTGAGCAGAAAATCATCATATTTGCGTGACCGGAAGACCCGGAAAGATACAAATGAAATAAGTAATAAAAAAGTCTGGGTCCGAGTGTCGATCAAACCCGGTAGTTCGCGAGGCAGGCACGTGTTCTGTACCACACAGCCACGCCTCTGCTAGCGGATACAGTGAAAATGATTCCCCCTGGTTTGAAGTGAAGTGAAAGTAACGTTCATGCATTACAGACACACGCGTCCTGTATAGACGCTTCACCATACAACATGAAATATTGCAGTAATAATGCGGGGTACAAGCGTACATTGTCATCTGGCGTCAAAACATGGGATTATCATAATGACTTCATAGTTTAAAAACACCCACTACAAAAGGCACGCACGCTACTGCACCCTTAAGGCCACATAGAAGGTGCACAGCAAGTTCTAGAAGATTTCATACACTAACCCCCGGTATTCACAAACGCTCCTCGACTCGACTTTCACCCTTCACTTGACAAAGTTGCACACTGCGCCACTGCTCGGCTGAAAATGACGCTGCGCTAGTCAAGAATAGCAGCAAATAATCACTGATACGCGGTGACTTGCCCTTCCTAGAGATGGCGCTCGCATCGAATTTCTCAAGTGAAGGTGGAGCGTTGAGTGAAGGGGCGTTCTAGAATACGGGGGTAAGTGTTTAAAGTACGCACTATAGGCAGAAAATTTTGTTATCGCGTTCCCTTAATGGCGAAGCCCGATCATCCCCCAATTTTCAGCGTTTGTTGTGTCTGGACATTTCTATTGTATCTGCGTTGGCCGAAAAAATAATCCTTTTTTTTTTTCTGTCACGAGCTTCGAATTACGTGCACAATACTGTCTACCTATTCAGCAACGACGAAAGGCGCTTCCTCGTCCACATAGCGGAACACTTGAGTGCGTCTAATGCCTGGAAGTGTTAGCCATCGCCATCCGTAGCCAACGCAGCAGGCGTGGAGCAACTCTCTTTGCCAAGCTGCTTCACGGAGGGAATAAGTGTAGCGAAAATGGTCCCGATAACGATGTAAATACTATTCTGCACTCGCGTTCAACACATCGCCCGCCGAGATGGGAGCGTACGAATCTCAGTAACGTGACTAAGAGTTACGAAATCTTCGCTAATGGAAGTTGGGATTTAGGGAGAAAGATTACGTATCGGTGTAAGAATAGATGAAATGCAGCCGCTAGATTTACCGCAGTCTAGATAAGACAAGAAATGGAGACGACAATAGCAAGAAGAATAGAAAGAATCAATGAGAATCAGTTTGAGAAATGATTGACAAACCTATAAACCAGAGACCTGTAGAAGAAAACAACAGTACAAATGGCATACAAAAGTTGACCTTCGAATTAATCAGGCTTAATGCCCAGTGCATCAATGTTGGGATTATGTGGATTATAGAGAAACAGAGGGGATCTTTACAGCCACGCGGGGAGGTTCTTCGTATAAGGCTATGAGATGGATCAGGCCTTTAGAAAAGCGTTTTGCGCAGCAGCAGCCCGTTGAGGTCAGTGACAGAGTGTTGGGAGATTAAGGGATGTATTGAAATGACACCGAAGGATGGAGACAAAGTTGTCGCGAACACGCGCGGCTGTAATTTTACACCAGCAACTGATCAATGAGGCAAACCAGTCACGAGACTTTTTTAGCAACGTTTACGCCGCTTCGCGAGCCCGCGTCGCGTACAATCGTGGTCCGGATTATCTTTTTCCCCCATGAATGTTCAAAACGGGAGAAAGAGTGGAAAGGCAGACGCATGGGCGAGACGAACTTGACAAGAAATTTGCGGGAACTCTGGCTCTATCGAAAAAAAAAATTGGGGGGAGGGCATCTTTCCGTTCTTTCTTTCTTTCTTTCTTTCTTTCTTTCTTTCTTTCTTTCTTTCTTTCTTTCTTTCTTTCTTTCTTTCTTTCTTTCTTTCTTTCTTTCTTTCTTTCCTTCTTTCTTTCTCTCTTTCTTTTCTTTTCTTTCTTTCTGTCTTTCTCTCTTTCTTCCTTTCTTTCTTTTTCTTCCTTTCTTTCCTTCCTTCTTTCTTTCTCTCTTTCTTCCTTTTCTTTTTTTCTTTCTTTCTTTCCTTCTTTCTTTCTTTCTTATTGTGCAACGCTCCCACTCGACTTTTCTCTTCATCCACACCGAGAGTCAGATTTTCGTTGTCATGCTTAAAACAGCACAACACTTCAGTCACCACAGGCAAACGTAACGCGGCCAGCGTTGGTATCCAGGAGACATTGAAACTTGATGTGTGGCGTCACGTGATCACCCACAAACCTGATCACTCACAAAAGCCGACGATTGAGAAATCAGTAATTATCGAGAAACGGCGCACACAAATATACGCGTCCGATAGGCGCGCCGTCAAGCGCCCCAATTCTGCACACGGGTTTTTTGCCTGTGACGCTGGAATCGGCGAGTTGTGAAAGCTGCGCTGTGGTGAAAAAAAAAATAAATATGAAACTCGGTAGTGTGGTTTTTTGGGCTATGTTAAGTGCAGCAGAAAGTTTGGTAGCAAACGAAGACACTGACGAGAAAGACTCCAACACTTCAGCTGAAAGTTAGCGCTCGTCCAGCTGTACGCGTCTTGTCCGCGTTTGCAAGCGCCATGATAGCTTTCAATGAAACTTGGTGTCCTACTGGTCAATGTCCACCATCTTCCCATAGGTTTATCGACGCTGCACGATTTCAAAGAAACCAGACAAGTCTCGCACTTTCTTTCACTTCGCTCGGCGCCGAAACCTCGATCCCCAACGCCCTATAGGCCGTCGCCGTTACCACCAGCGCCCCAAGCGGCGGGACGCTTTCTGGTAGAAGGGCTGGCTGCCCTCGCACCCGTGTTATATGCGTGCTCGAACGCCGTTAACGGCCCGCCGCAGACTCGATAGCCGGGGCAAATCGGTCGGACGTCGACTATTAATCTCGCGGGTCCCAGATATATACCCTTCCCCCCCCCCCCCCCTGGCTTTGTCTCCCGCCTCTCCACCAAGATATATTAAGGACCTTTTTCTCCGCGCGCCGCCCATTAGCGAGATGAGGGCCTTTCTTTTCATTCTTGTTTCTTTAGTCATCTGCCCATTTTGAGCCACCGCCTTTTTATAGCCCCTTCCCGCGGGACAAATCCTGGGCACAACCCTCGCAAAGACCTGGGCACAACCCTCGCCGTCGCTTCTTCTCCTTCCTTTGCCCCACGCCACCCTGGGGTCTGTTGCCTCGCACGAGGGAAGGTAACACTAGCTACCCACCTCGTCTTTGATGCCAGTATACAAACACACACGCGTAGCGTTAGCGCGCACCACTTCGGGCTCGTGACGGCGTACAATATCGGCCGCGGTGGTGTAGCAGTTGCCACGAGAAACCACGGACGATCGTACAATCCTCAAAACACGGTCGCCGAAGAAACTACGAAGTTGTTGCTGCGACTTCAATACCTGTAGCCAGTACACACTTGCGAGACGAGCAAGAACTTGTGGCTCGTCAACTGAACTGTGGCTCATTCTCATTTTGTGGGGGTGGGGGGAGGGCGGGGAGATGGTCCGGAAATGCAGTAGTTACGTAAAATGCTGGATAGACTGGGAAACGCGTGACTTCTTGATAAACTGCTAAGTAAAGATGCATTCTGCATGCGCGTATGAGAGTAGAGAGAAATTTGTAAAAAAAAAAACCCTAATTGAGAAAAAGAAATTTTTATATACGTATATACGTACGCTCAGTGTCCGAGGTTTATGGAGCACGAGAAACAATAAAAATGATTTAATATTCATGGTAGTTTTAATTTACCATTAGGGTATATTTTAAAACGCACAAAAAACATGTACTGTGCATTTCGACCAAATGCAGTCCCAAGTTTCTGGGGAATTTAAAGACCTCTATGAAATAATGGCACCTACCTTTAACCCCGTCTGCAGTACATAAAAAAGTAGCCTGTCCAGCTGAGTAATCAATTGGTCTCATTTTAAAACTCTTCATCAACTCATTTCATACGTTCGTTCATTATAACTTCGACTTACACCCCGGACTTTTCATGTTCGGCAAGATCTCCCTACATCATTTCACGAAGCTAAGTTACATAGACGTAAAAGAAGACAAAGAGCGTTAGTTGAGCTAGCAATCTTGTTTAGCACGTGAAGCTATCTAAACCTGTTTTCGCGAGACTCAGTTAAAGCTAACGTACTTATTGTACAGAGATCTATTCAGTGTCGTCGTCGTCATCGCCGTCGTAGTTATTGTTTTCAGAGGCAACAGACCACTGAGATAGCACTGCATTACCGGATCCTGGTACGTAGCGCGTTCCGCGTAAGAACTTGCAGCATTCTTTTTTTCAGTTAATCCAGAGAACTAATGCACTACGTTATGATTTCCGACTGACGTGGCGCGAATTCGCCGAGAGCCTTCACGTTTTTCGTTCAGCTTTCCGACAAACCATCCGTCTAGTTGTGCAGTGTCAGGTAGCAAATGACGAGCCAAGTTACCTGGTTTCCCTTTCAGTAAGGATTTTAGGTTGAAAAGCAGACCCAAGTTGGTTGGTTAACTTCTCCTTTCAATAGATATGTAGCCAGGGGGCTTCTAGGTTACTATCATTGTCATCATCATCATCTGCTTACTACGCCCAATGCGTGGATAAAGACGTCTCCCATGTTCCACCAGTCAACTTGGTCTTGTGCTTGCTCCTGTCACATTATACTTATAGCCACTGAAGTGTATATGGTATAAAGGCACGTCACTGATCTCCAATGAGTGATCATTCCGTCTCCGCAAACCTCGAGCGTCCTTAATTCACCCCACAACACAGAAAAACAACCGTGCACCGTTGTAGAGCGCTTGTACCTTAAGGAGGATCTATGTGTAGCAATAGACGTTGCGAAGTCCCCTCGTCCTGAGTATAGACCGGAATAACTATACTCGTACACACGACCACATTCTCCGAAGCGGTCAGTGTGAGGTCATGGCCGCGACCTGGTACAAAAGTCAAGGTCGTCTACTGCAAGTCAGTGGCAACTCATGCCACTGGTATAGTTACAATATGTAGTTATGGCTAAAAGGAGACAAAGGTATTAATCCATTCGAAAACATTCTAAAGCCTACGTGATTGACAATCTGCCTCCATCATCGGAGGTTCTGAAAGCTTTCTGAACCTCGGGTGTTCTTGAAGCACCTCCGAGATCTGTCCACCTTTAAACCGAGAAAAGATGTCGTCTGATGACGTAATGTCGTGACGTCATCGCACAATAAGCATCTACTGCATCCCTCGCGTTGACGCCGACGCCACCGACAGTCGCTTTTCGCGTTCGACAAGAGGTATGCAATCCTAATCATATCCTGCTATAACGTCAGCTGACTATATCAACGAAAACAGACGAAAGATGTTCAGCTTTCTGGCTTAATAGAGCACGTTAAACGAGTACTTGATTAAGAGTGTAGAGCCTTCGCCTCAATATCACATGTGCCTCCCCGCGTGTTCACGTGTTCCCTCACGCAGGTCGATCAGAAACTTCAAAGTACACGAACCACAACGCTGGCGCGGCTCTTACGTAACGACTGAAAGTTCCACGTCTTCTGGTCGTCTTAACAGCGCACTTTTCGTGTATGTACGTACTTTGTCGACCGGTTCGCAGAATAGAAGGAATGGTGTTTACTGCCTTCGTTTCCTGTATTTCCCGAGCGGTGCTGTATGTCGCCGTGGCATGACCCGATGCAGTTTCCCGGAGTGGATGGCCATTCTACAACTAATCGGAAACTTCGATTTCTGTCGATGATCGTTCTCGTATGTTGCTTCATCGCCTTCCTCCCTGGCTTTACTGGGATTATTTCAGTCCCTGTGTCTATTAGGACTGAAGTGTATTCAATCACTGAGCCTAAGGTACGGTATGACATCAATTTATACGGAGGTCTACGTTGGCCGGATTGTACGTCGACAAGTATAGCGTACAGGTCTCGCTGCGCATTCTTGCGACACACTTATTACGATCCCTTTTTTCCTTCACTTCTGTAGACCTGTCAGTTTCGTAGATTTACTTGTAATTCATCGACCTCACCACCACCGGGGTATCGAAGTGCCCCATCAACAACTGATCATTTCCAGTGCACCAGGAGAGTTGTCTGCATGCTTCTGTTTTCTTTCATCCCTGCTAACTGAATTTTTTGCTTAATATGAAAGACATACACGCCAATCTGAAAGTTCTTTAGAGGACAAAAGTTTCCGAGAAGCGCCGAACCGACGCTAAACGTCACGGAACGCAACGACCAGGTACAATCACCGTCTGGTCCTGAGCCTCGTCTGTGCAAGAGGAATAGAATTCGCAGCGTTTCCCTAAAGGTCGCAATTACGAAATGCGATTTTTGGCACGAAGCTTCCTGAAGCGTGCCTTTTCAAACTCGGGGCACACGTGGAAAGCTGCCGCAGAACCGCATATACAGAACGAGGAACGACAGGCTGCATGGTTTCCCTGTGAACGAAATGGGCACCTACAACGCCAAGCCCGCATTTTACTTTCGCGCTGCTGCGCAGCCGACAAGGTAATCACTTGAAATGGGCGCATCTGACAGGTATCTTTTCTACTCGAAGCGAACAGACGATGGCACGGAGTTTCTCAAGACCGCCTAACACGAATCTGGCACATCCGATAAAGTAAAGAAGCTGGCGAACTGTGCCCTATATCCTCCATTTTTCGCATCCTACCACAACCTCTCTGACCCGTAGGGCATTGTACAAGCAGAAATCTGTTACGATACATTGAAACCGATCGGTTGATATACAGTGTGCTATGACACAATAAAACCGTCGAGATTTTAATAATACTTTCTTAGCGGTGCCAATACTAACCAATGGCTAATTTCTAGAGCAGCAATTGATCGTGTCCTGACTTTTTGTTAAATGAGTGCACGAATATTTGATTGAATGATTGATTGAATGATTGGTTGATTTATCAATCAATCGACTGATCTATTGACGAATAGTGTGGTACGCAAGCAACACCTTGATTAAAAAAGAGGTACACAGGACTCTGAAATGGTTTTCACAATGCAACCACCCGCAGCAACACAACGAGAACTTTTATATAATGTCTTGTTTGATGCTTAGAGTGATGGCAGAAGAGCGCACATTTAAAATGACACACGCGTATTACAATCGTAGATTCTGTTCAGGAAAGCGAAATCAATAATAATGGTCGTCAGGCACGTCTCGCTCATTGCTGTACGGCTCTTGCCTGATCACCACAGATTAGTAAACTTGGGCAATGAAATTAAATTCTGGCATTTTCTATGCTAAACCCCCAATATGATTACGAGGAACGTCGCAGTGTGGTAGTGCGGACTGATTTCGACCACCCATAGATATATGTACACAAATGCCATCGGGTTTCCGCCCGCAGCAAAATGCCATCGCAGTGCCCGGGATCTGGACCCGGTTTCTGCGAGCCTCGCCTACCAGAACAAGTAAAGCTGCACATGTCACAAGTTCGGAAAGGAAGGTCGTGGGAATTTTGTGTCTTCACTTCCCTACAAAAAAGGTCGCGGTATCGAATCCCAGCTGCGGCGGCTGCATTTTTCGATGGAGGCGAAAATGCTGTAGGCTCGTGTGCTCAGATTTGCCGGGTGCACGTGAAAGAACCCCAGATGGTCGAAATTTCCGGAGATCTCCACTACGGCGTCTCTCATAACCAAAGGGTAGGTTTGGGACGTTAGACCATACATATTATTATTATTATTATTATTATTATTATTATTATTATTATTATTATTATTATTATTATTATTATTATTATTATTATTATTATTATTATTATTATTATTAATGTTATTATTTCGCTACAAAACTCAGCTGTAAGCCTTGAGCGAAGAATGATGAGCTTTTCGTAACATCATCCCTGCAACAGCTTTAACTTCATTTCAATATCATTATGACATCATGATGCAGAATCCGCTTTTTTAAGGCCTGACACACCGGTAAAATCCTGCGTTCGTACATGAGGATTTTCGTCGCACCCTGCTTTGTAACGTGTGCGCGAGAAACCATGTATCTGCTTTATAAACTTTATCGATTAATAAAAGTTCGATTATGAGAAATAAAGCAGGCGCTGTTTTGACTGCTTCTCGCAGTCTATGTTTCCTGGTGCGCTTCGACCAAACAATTTCAAAATTAACGTAAACCAGCTGGTTCAACTCGACATCTTGCGGCGTGATCATGTTAACTGCCTTTGTGTTTCGCGATAGCTGCATGCAGCGTAACCAAACGTGCAGGTACCGGCTGGACAACGTGCTTTCCCCACTAGTTTGCTTACGTCAGAACGTTAAATAGCGTGAGCAGAAAAGATGTTCCGGAAACGGCGTCAAAACCAGCTTCGTGGAAGCGCGTTCGCGCGCGCGACAAAGGAGTCCCGCGCGCGTGAATGTTGCGTTCGCGAGTCGTTTTACGAAACAGCGTTCTCTTTCGAACACGCCCTCAATGAATCCTCTCCTGGCGCCGAAAGATGCGACGTTTCATTACTCGGGAGCGTTGCGAAAGTTTAGCTCGATGATCGTTTTCTGCCCCTCTCAGAGTTGGCAG
Source organism: Rhipicephalus microplus (assembly GCF_043290135.1). Lineage (NCBI taxonomy): Eukaryota > Metazoa > Arthropoda > Arachnida > Ixodida > Ixodidae > Rhipicephalus > Rhipicephalus microplus. The sequence goes on along the minus strand of NC_134702.1, from coordinate 78,393,814 downwards.
GAATAACGTCAGAAGAATGAGCACTGTAGGCTGGTTGAGATTCGTCATAGAGAAATTGTTCTTTTATCTTGCGTCTGAGTCTGCGTTCTTCTATGATGAAACTGAAGAAACCATACGTCACTGAGATCATGAAAAGTTATCGTCAATTGCCTAAGCTTATCGGAGCTGAAAACCTTGTAAGGTGCCTATTTTTGTATTAATTTAAGGAAGAAAAATAGGAGAAAAAGAACGGCAGGGAGGTTAACCAGCCTATAGGCAGCCGGTTTGCTACCCTGCGCATGGGAGGGGGATGAGGGAGATGAAAGATAGAGAGCAGAGAGGGAAGATAGATAAACACAGACCATTCGACAGCACACGCGCACACTCAGTAATAAAGACCAGCCTTGTCTTTCGCGGTGTGTGACATTGCAGTCACAGCCGCTTGTTCAAGTCCATGTCGCGTAGGAATTTCAACATAGCTTTTGTCGCCTTCTGTTGCAATGTCTTCTTTCGGGCACTTGAAAGAATAGTGTCCACAGACATTTGGCTGTTGTCAATGCGCACAAGAACGGACGCCAGTGACTGTCTCTGGATGTCATACAACGGACAGTCACACAGGATGTGGTGTATAGCGTCTCTTCGCAATGACAGACATTGCAGAGAGCGTTGTCAGTCATTCCTATATGACAAATGAATAAAATTTTGTAAATGACACCCCCAGCCATAAGCGATAAAGAATGGTGGCTTCTCTTCGGTCGAGCCCAGTGGGCATGCGGAGAGCCGTCAAAGAGGACAGGTACATGGCCGTACGAACAGCTTGTTTTTAAAATTCGATGCCTCCTCCACACTTCACACGAGAAAGGGCATCATGTGTTATTCTAAAAATCTTAAAGGGCAAAGGGTTGTGGTGTGGCTATCTTAATATCGTCGTCGTCATCGTCATGATTATGATCATCATTATCATCATCATCATCATCCCCAACAGAGCCTGATAGTGATAGATCACGCTGCATACCACATGGTTTGACGGCCTGTGCGATTCCACGATTCGGCCACGCTGTATCACTACTTAAGTTAACAATTTTCGGGGCCTAAAACAGTGTTGTGCCCGCATATTTTCGGCGCCTAAAACCTGCTTTTTAGTGCGTATAAATCTGGCCTCTACTGATGAGGCACTGCTCTATTATAACCATTCATACTGCTTCTCTGCTTATCATTCTTTGATGATTCGTGCCTTTCTTCGGTTGCGTGCATTTCGTTGCACAACGTTTTCGATCCCATGCTGTTGGAGACCAGTAATCAGTGCGAATGCCGCCACTGTAAATATACACCAAGCCGACTTCTCCCGCTACGTTATGAAGGCCGCTACATCGATCACAGTCGCGTCCTCTCGATGTCAACCACCCGGGTTGGGAAAGACAAACCGAGGTAAACAATTGAACGCAGTATCGAGGGACGCTCGCTATTCGATCATTACGTTTCCGCCAAGAAAACAACAGGCACTTTCAAGTAATGAAGTGTGCCCTATATAATAGAAAAGGGCGGCATCATTATGTGAAGTACGTTTCTTGATAAACAGAAAACGTACAACGGCTGTTTTCGCTCCGCGTAATGAGGCCGAGTAGCAATGTTGGAAGATAATGAAGTGAGTGCCAAGCTCTCCGAGACCAAAATAAAGCCACGCTAAGTGGAAGCAATGAAGACGCGGGTTGGTATATGCAATATGATTAGGCTCAAATCCGAGTATATGCTTCAAGAACATGTGATCCGAGTATACAATCCGGGTGGCAAATGCTTGCGCAACGTTCTCCATTAGGAAAACCAAGTTTAACCGTTGCTTCCTTATTGATCGAGTTCGTAAGGAATCTTCGAAACGAATGCAATAGCAAGCGATAACGAGCGCCTCACAACGACCTACCATTGACCACCGGCGTTCCGGGGTTCAAAGCGCGATGTAAACAGTACTTGAAATGGAACATCAGCGGTTCTTGGCCAAAATTATGTTCAGGAACATCGATGACATAATGATGCACTTTAAACTATGACAGAACAGGTCCGCCTGAGTAATCGAGCGAGGCTAACTTGACGCGCCACCAAAGAAGACTAGAGGGGCCGGGCACTTCCTTGTTTCTTTATCTCTTACGGATATTCTTTAAAGAGTCTTTAAATTTAAGCACACGGACCTGTAGTGTTTCGAATATATCGAAATGTACCGCCAAGACAGGAATTATATCTCGCCGCTTTCTAATCAGCAGTCGAGCATCATAATCACATGACCGCCATGATGGGTCCTCCGCAAGAAACGTAGTAAGAAATTGTGAAATTGAAAAAAATAAAGTGTGGCGCTTTCTACTAGCTTCTCGATGTATTTCAGTCAATCTGAAATACAAGTACGCAGATTTTGTGGCACTCAAAGCCTCCAGAACCAAGTATAAGACGGTTTAGTTGAAAAAAAAAGTTACGCTACACGGAAGCCAGTTTGGCCGTCACCCGCCCGATATATCCTTCCTTGCACACGAGACAAGACACACCTTGTATACGAAGGGCATCACTTCCAGGCAAGCCCGAGGCGGCAGTGAGTCGTCGCTACAACGCGGTGGTTGCCATATTCGGCTGCCTGCGCAAAATAAGCAAAAGAAAGAAACCGTGTCACTCGCCAGTTGCGCACCCCGACCCCAACCGACGAGGCTGGAAGTGAGTATATAACGCCTAGAGCGTGAGCGCTCGTCAATTTCCGGTCGCCGCTGGCGTCGAGGCAATCCTTCCTTTCCTCTCCCCCCCGGGGCCTCCCGTCGTAACCTCTACACCCTCCCCCGCATCCCTCTCTGTCCATCCGTTTCCTGCACCGGTTTCGGAAGCGGACGCACGCGGGAGCGGAGTTGATCGCGCCGGTGACGGAGTTGCGGCTGCCACAGTATAGCAAAGTAGGCGCACCGCTTGGGCTCTCGCCGCAAAAGCTGAGGGAGATATATGTGTTCACGCGGTCTGCAACTGGACGCCCACTGATTGGATCGCTTTTACGTCGTCTACGCACATAGAATCCCCAGCAACTCAATAAGTCGCGAGCGAAAGAAAAACGACAAAGAAAACAAAAAAGAACAGATTGATCTCGCGACCCAACTGCTCAAAGACGACGTCAGGGCGTTAGACGATCGACGAAGGCGGCGATCAAAGGCTCTGTGTTTATAAACCCTGTACTTTGTTTTCTCTTGGGTAAGAGCGCAAGTCGTTAAACAATATTAACATCCCCTTCCGCACCAGAGAAAATTAACACCCGTATCTTCCCATGGGGGTAATTCGAGCAAATGCGTCGGGGAGTGGTGGGGGTTTCACGTGATGTTGCGTAATTGTCCGTGGTTTGGGAACGCTTCACTGTTATTTCGTCTTTGTTAATCTTGTTGATTGAATGAAGGAGAAGCGTTGCCTTCATCGTCAAGCGAAAGCCAAGTAAAGACGCCCTTTACTGAATTCCGAACGCGCGATCCAGTGCCCAGTAAACGGTTGTGCAGCACGAGCAATCGTGTTTTTGCTTTAGCAGGGGCTGCCTGCGTTGGCCTTGCAAGGCGAGAGAGGAGAAGGGGAGAGACAGTTTTGCCGGTGTGCCTGCCTGACGTGCTCTTAGTTTTAAAGACGATAGTCTTTCTTGGGGTACTTCGACGCGAAAATTCTCGTCTGTCTGTCTGTCTGTCTGTCTGTCTGTCTGTCTGTCTGTCTGTCTGTCTGTCTGTCTGTCTGTCTGTCTGTCTGTCTGTCTGTCTGTCTGTACATTTGTCTGTTTGTCCGCTCTTAGCGGTACCTCAAACGGCACTAAATGCCTCCCAAATCGCCGACCCCATCCGCAGCGCCCACCAATATTGGCCAAGTTTCAGCGTTCATACTTGTGCGATTGTCGGTTAAAAAGCAATTCTCGCGCATATATGAGACACCATAACAACACGTCCATAGGTTTTATGTGTGGCTTTATACTACAGGAAGGCACACATTAATAATTCTAAGGACTGTAGCGTTTATCACGCTGCGCTGACAGCGCAACGTAATGCTCCAAACGGCAAGTGTTTCTAACGCTTTGCTAAGATGACACGGTGGTGCCACCTGACCGTCGCTTCGCGTTCTACATCATATCGCCTCCGAGACAGGCGCGCATCTTTCTTTCCTCTCTCCCCCCCCCCCCCCCCGTCGGAGTGGCTATGAAAAGAGAAAAGAAGAGAAAAGCGAGCCCCGTTATTGTCTGCTTCAAGGAGCGACACCGCCACAGTAGCTCACGAGGGATGGGGGTGAGGAGGGATAAAAAGGATAGGAGTAAAGATGTGGAAAAGCCGAAGAAGGAGAAGAGAAGAAGAGACGTGTGGTAAGCCACAGCGAGCGAGGACAAATCGAGGGGATAGAAGAGATAGGTAAGATGGAGCACGGTCACTGGAGTCCGGGGACGGGGCGCACCTGCGAGAGCTCCTTTCGGCGTCGGTGGATGGCGTAGAACAAGTCCAGTAAATCAGAGCTGCACTGTCGTCGGAGGTGGAAGGTCGTCGGCGGCAGGAGATGACGTAGGGCGAGTCCAGTCGGCCAGAGCCACGCTGACGCGGGAGATCGCAAGCGCGCGGAGCGCGCGAGCGCACGACCGGTCAGCTCGAAATCCATCAAGCGACTTCTTTCTCCGTGGGCGCGCACGCGTTCCTTCACTTTCGAAGATAACTGCCAGATTGCGCTCGTGTCTACCGTGCCTCGATGCGCTCGTTCGCCTTCGCTGCACGGATCAAGACTCTTTTATGCAGCGCTTCCAGAATACAACTCACCGATTTTTTTCGCGCAGGACATCAAATAAACGTTTTGTTTACTCTATCCACACGCAAGAGTATCGTCTTTCGACGACATTTGCAGTGAAACATGCAGATACGGGGCCAAAATATGTTTGTTTCTGTCGCATTGCTCTCCAAACCTTTTCCTTCATTCATGCCTGAAATTCGACCTTAATTCACGTGCTTAGCAGCGCAGCTTTTTTGTTGCCATAGGCGACAAAAAGCAGTCTCGTATTGATGTATAGGAAATATTGCAACGTGTAGTTGCAAGTGATCTATATAAAAGGTGAGATTGTTATAAACGAAGCAGTTTAGAGCCGATAAGTCAGCGGCCGAACGAGCGGCAGTGATTGGTATATGGCGCATAAAAGCACGTACGTGATTGGCGTCTCTGCAGTGGTCGCATATTATGTAAGCTTGCCGGTGCCTCATTTTTCAGTGCCACCACCAACAACTTCTGTCACCGTCTCAATCTGTTTGCTTACCATGTGATATAGCTTTTTTTGAAACAAATGTCGGTGTTTGTGCATATTCGGCTCAGTGTAGACGTCATGTAGCAATGCCATTATTGTATCTAAGAACAAAACTTTCGGAACACGTTCAACTAGTCTAAAGCGTTAATCACTTTTTCTAAACATAAATTGAAAACTTCTTTGCCTACCATGCAGTGTGAGGCCAGCGGGATGGCTCTTTGCTATCCCATAGTAGAGCACCAAGTACTCTTAATCTTGAATCACTTTTTTCTAAACACTAGTACTCTATTGTCAAACAATTTTTCTAAACGCCAATGAGAATTTTCGCCATAGCAGAGTACGATGTACTCGAAATCAATGAAAACGTTTTCCAAACACAGTCTTCGCTTTTCAAGAAATAAGCCAAAGGTATAAAATGAGCGGGGCCGGACTCGCTCATTTGCGGTGGAAAAAGAAGTTGCATATCGGGAAGCAGAGGAGACGGCATTGACTATACTTGACTTAGCACTAGCGGGATCTTAACAATAAAGGTACCTCGAACGAACGAACTTCGTCTCGACGTATGAACCCGGTTCTACAAAAGTACGCAAGGTATAGACGGTTTCAAGATGGCAAGCGTTGTACCCCAAAAAAAACTTCAGGTCACCTCATTTAGCAGCTCACAACTTGGGAACTGAAAGCACGTTCTCAAGTTTTTTTCAGGGGTAAGAAAAATCTCTCTTTAGTTTTTTAGATAAAAGGAACGTGCGTAAAGTTCAAAGGAAGGTTTTCGTTTTTCATTTCTTACGTAGCTACAAAACATTTATTTAACATATACTTGCCAAATAAGCAAAAGAAAGAGTAAATAAGTAAGCAGGCTATTTTCTAATGCTCTGCTTGCACATCGATGGACGAAACCGGATGTCATCAAGGGTCTGTGTCTGTAAACATTGAAAGGGTCTACAGAACTGAAACGTCAACGCTAGAAAACGGTACGCGGGTTACAAAACAAACGCGAATAAAACAATGGCATAGAAGAAGACGGCAAAGGGGCAAAACTCAAACACGAGCTTATATAGGTCATCGAAAAGATAAGAGAGCTGAAGCTATGTTTCGACGCTTGAAGTGAGAGGTGACGTACTGCAGAGCGCACGCAATCGGAAAAGCGATTCCACTTGCAAGACGCTTGTTCGGGACCTTACATGCTCCGGATTTCGTCTTTGCTATAACGCCGACTTCGGGAGCTTAAAGAAAAGAGCAAATTGACAACAACCGGATCATAGGAAGCCTTAAAATACTGCGCTCTAGGTTCGCCAAGAGCAGATGTAGTTGTTTTTCAAACTTTACTAGGAAATCCCATTTGACGCCGCCCTGCACTCTTCACTCCTTCCCGCGAGGTGCGCGGTAATCGGATTCCCTTGCATTTTGCGATTGCGTCGGACGCGTGTACAGCTGGAGCGTACTGCCGCTCTCTGCTATGATTAGTATACCACCGGATATTGTTATTGTGGCTTGTAATGGAGTCATCACAGAAACAGGCATTGTATTCTATACCCTTTTATGAGCGGCACCACCACCCACCCTTTCTGGTGTAAGTTACAGGCTCCGGACCTCGGATCACGTGTACGTCGCAACCTTTTAGAGCACCCGTCCTTTGAGAAATTTTCGCAAAATTTTGCAGGTTTGGATAAGGCACGTGGCGTCACCTGGATTCATAAGAAGTTTCGCTACAAGTTCTTAACAAAGAATTAAATGGAATGCCCGCCAGTGCACAGAAAGCAGCATAGACAATACGATGTTCTGGAATTTCACGTCGTTCCTTGCTAAATGTTACTGTTATTGTATTTATTTGATTAAAGGCTGTTTTAACGTTAATTTTATCTTATGTACGATTTCCCCCTGTGTAATCTCAACAAGGTTCTTTAAGGGTTAATAAATTATGATGATGATGACTAAATACAGATTTAAAAGGTAAACATTGGCTTATAACGACAAATAGTAAGAATTAACATTGATTAGGCCATTTTACTCTATTAAGCAAGTTCCACGTATTCTATAGCAGGCAGTTGTTGTGGTTACAACAATAATACACTGCGCACACACTGGCGCTGTAGAATTTCAGATGGAATATGTGAGCATTAATCTCCAGAACAAGAAAAAGAACTCGGCACAATACTCACGCATATTCGTTGGTGTACGCGCAGTTATACACTGTGGATCGTAAGCAGCTGCTTGGTTGGTAGAGCACTTGGGCGCAACCAATACTACGAGGAACTGGCCATAAATCGGGAACATGGACATTCATTGGGTAATACTTATCCAACTGTACGTTGTAATAATCATACGTCTGTTCTGAAACCATCATCGCTTCCAGGGCCACATGTTTTTGTGTCGTTACAGCCTGATACAGCCGCCACGCCTTCAGAAATGAATGATGCTCAACCAGCGAATTCCTATCTTACAGTTAGTCGTACCTTGTTACGCCATCTCATCGTTTCAACACAATCGCTAGATTATACTTTATTATCCCCCAAGGTGGCGTAAACCAGAATCGAGCCCTAACTCGCAAAACGCACAGCTGCGTAGACCAAAAACTAATCTTGCACGCTGACAAAATTCGATGACAGTCAGCGGCGGCTATAGTCCGCCACAGTAATTCGCGTGGCGGTCCCACTGTTTCGGCAAACGGCCACCGTAAATGAATAAGCGAATCGACTGAATGTCTGTCGTCAACGACAGAACCAACTCCGTTGTTTCTGAGACAGCCTGGCCCAGCTATCTTTTTACGATTCGTTTTCTCATCCTGCTCATATCACGCAGAAAAATAATATTTATTGTCCTCCTCATAACCGCGCACTTAATACTCGAAGAGGCGTTTACGTCCGCGCGTATGCAGCGGGTAGCGATAAGAAAACAAAAGCGAGCCACTCGAAATAGCCAGCGCGGAGGCACGAGTGGTCTATAGCGGTGCCGTACGCACCACAACTCTTTTTCTTTTTGCGTATGGTGTGGTTTTCGCGTCGTGCTCTGGCGTATCAGCGTGCTGGAAAAGAAGTGGTTCCCGAGGTGCCATATCAGCCTCGGGCACTTCAGCCTATCCAGGACGACGGTCTACAGCGGTAATGCGGACGCGACGACGCCGTAAACGGGTGCCAGGTTTACGACCTCGGTCCAGCGCGAAGTGAGCGGTACGAAATAGCCAGCCGAGCTTAGATTGACGTCGTCCCAGAGACCATAGCAGAATGAACGTCTCTGCTCGCCTCCTACGTACGTAGTGTCTTATAGAGGAGACGGCTTTTACGCGGAGTTCTTTAACGCAAGAGCTTTAAGTTTACAAGGCGCGCAAGATCGATTGCTCCAGGGGCGAGTTGATTAGCCTGAAGAAGATAATCCTTAGTTTGTTTTAGGCAGATTTTCTGTTTTGCATGACAGAAAAAGAGAAATACAGCGCACATCACGCGACATTAAACCGTGCTACACAAACAACCAAACAAGAAAAGGCTGCTTTAATTGAAGTGATGACGCGATAAGTTCACTCAGGCCAGTATAACAGGAGCCTCATAATCAAACTCAACTATGCACAGAGGAAGCACGGCATTTCGGCAACGTATTAGCCAGCCACGTCGAAGCCCCTTCGCGCTCCATCATCGTTCATCCTCGTTCCTCAATAATTGGAATGGCCAATGCCACCTAAAAGTTGACTAGGAACTTTTGAATCTGTCTTCTTAGAGGTATTTTTACGTATACAACGTTTTAATGGGTGAGGAACAAAACTAGCGTTGTAGAGCGTGCGTATACATCGAAAATCAGCCAGCTACTGTCGTGCGAGGTGAAACACGACGCACGAAGGGAGATCATATATATAGGTCCTGTGAAAAGCACTGATTGTTCACACGGTTTGCTCCAGATTTAGCGCAAAACAGAGATCGTATGCGTCGCACATTTGACTATGTAATCTCGCACGTGCGGTATACGGATCTCACGAATATGAAAAAAAAATATCAATAGGAGAAAGCGACACACATAACTGAAACAAAGAAGGTTGACAAAGAAAGACATGGCATGCTTTGCGAGGTAGACACGAGAGAAAACAAGCTTTTAGAAATTTAGAAGAGAAAACTGAACGAGCACAAAAAGCAGTCCGAGAGAGGGCAATCGAGGTGGAAATTGGTTCTTGAAAGTCTGGGGCGACTAATACAAATACAACATAGACTATTTTGCGTAACAAAGATGATCGCTGTAAAGAAAGGCACGAAGAACTTACACCTCATTATCACGTCTGTCCTTCGTGGTCACTTTACTGAGTGCATTCATGAGCAGTATACGTCGCATCTGTTTTGATGTACCATAAACTCGGCAGGTGCACTGAAGACGTGTCACCAGAGAATGACGTTTAGAGAATTAACGCATATGTTTAGAAAAAGAAGTTAACGATTTAGAGTACTAGGTACTCTACTATGGGAGAGCATAACGCCGTCCCTCATATAACCAACTTCTCTGGCAAATATTCACAAAGTGACAAGCGGCAAATATTCACAAGTTGGGACAAAGCAGTGTGCATCGCATCATGAATCGTGGCCTTCTCTTTCGTCCTGGTTAACAGCCTTTTATATTTCTTTTGTTGATTGGATATTAAGGCTGCATACGACAATGTATTACATGAAACCATCCTGGACGCCTTGGGAAGCATTGGATTGGGAGGCCGCGTTTACCAATGGGTCTACAGCTATTTGAAAGACAGAACCTTCTTCGTTCAGACAGAAGATGGCGCAACAAGGCAACATCATACTTATCGCGGCGTACCTCAAGGTGGGGTCCTAAGCCCCATACTTTTCAACCTTGCGCTCATCGGCCTCATTGACGTCCTGCCACACTCCGTACATCTGTCGATATACGCGGACGACATCTGCATCTGGGCATCAGGGGTCACGCGTCTACACGTACGAGCCAGGCTTCAGACAGCGGCTACACTGACGTCAAACTACCTTCAAGGACGAGGACTGGAGCTGTCATGTGAGAAATGCTCACTAGTTGCGTTTACGCGCAAGACAATGACGCCATACCACATCAGAATTAATGGACACACAATTAGCTGTCAAAAGACTCACCGTTTCCTGGGAGTAATAATAGATCGTGATTTGTCTTGGAGCCCTCATATCGCTTACATGAGGAAGAAACTGACCATGATCACCCACGTCCTAAGGTTTCTTGCGGGAAAATCATGGGGTGCATCGGTACGAGCCATGCTTCAACTGTATGCTGCACTTTTTCTTGGCTTCATGCGCTACAGCCTACCTGTGCTTGGCAAGGCCCGCATAACAAACGTTCACGTTCTCCAGTCATTACAAGCTCAAGCACTGAGAATATGCCTCGGGCTGCCGAGATGCGCATCCTCAGCAGCGACTGTCGCAATCGCACATGAACATCCTATCACAACCTACATTCGTGTCGATGCTTTAAGAACGCACATAAGACATGCCACCCGGATTCAATCGCATCACCTTGCCTCCCTTCCACTTTCCAGGCCATGCTCTGCGTTCTGCTCTATTATTGCCCCACATCGCACGGTGATTCCCACGAACTTCACGCACGCAGCAAGACCGTCGTTACCATTGTGGTGTCTACATCCACTGGAAGCCCTGATAACCATCCCCGGAATGCAAAAGAAGAAAAATTTGTCAAATTTGACCCTAAAACAAACAACATTACTGTTTCTGCATGAGAAACACAGTGGACGGATTCACATTTACACAGATGGGTCGGTCACTTCAACAAGTTCAACAGGCGCAGTGGTAATTCCGGAGAAATCCATCACGATAAAGTTCAGGACCTCGCATCTGACATCATCCACGGCGGCAGAACTCGCCGCCATTCGTGCCGCTCTGGAGTTCCTAGTTGAAGAACCGCAACAGATATGGTCAATATTCTCCGACTCCAAAGCAGCTCTCCAGGGAATTGCCGCGCCATATCGCCATGGACCAAACGAACAGCTAATTGCTGAAATACGACTGCTCCATCACCGGGCTATAGAGAAACAACATGACATAGCATATCAATGGATACCAGGCCACTGCAGCATTGATGGAAACGACCGTGCAGATGAAGCAGCCCGAACTGCTCATGACGATGCCCCTTGTGTAGCTATACCATTATCAAGAACGGACGCCGCTGCAAGGCTTCGATCACTTGCACGAGAACTGACACTCGCTCAGTGGAATTCACCGGCATTCACCAACGCCCGCCTTCATAATTTGGACCCACACCTACAGCTCCGTCTTCCATCAGGAATAACCAGAGCAGAGGAGACACTTTTGTGCCGTCTGTGGATTGGGGTGGCCTTTACGAATGCTTATTCGTTTCGAATCGGAATGGCCAGAAGCCCGACATGTGACAACTGTGGCTGCGCAGAGACTTTCTCCCATCTTCTCTGCGAGTGTCCCCGCTTCAGCGTGCCAAGAAAAGAACTGTCGAAAGCTTTAGATAGAATAGACAATCGCCAATTGTCGGAAGAAAGGGTATTAGGACACTGGCCGAGACCGTCCTCTGCACGCAAGGCATTGAGAGCGTTGTTGCGCTTTCTGCGGGCAAGTGGTCTTAGAGACAGACTGTAAACAGCGTCGTGGATCGTCTGATGACCTTCTCTCCCTTTTTTTTTTACAACGTCTCTTTTCTCTCATCTTTTATCCCCCTTACCCCCTTCCCCAGTACAGGGTAGCCAGCCGGTCTGAGAACTGGCTAACCTCCCTGTCCTTCCTCATTTATTCCTCCTCCTCCTCCTCCTCTTTTGTTGATCGTTTGTTCGGTGATATGCTTAGATTGATGAGACTGAATGTCGGTGTTTTTACGGTATCGTGGCCTTTTATCTTGTTCGTTCTGGTGGACACCCTCTTGATGTCGTTTTTGTTGTTTCCATATGTTTCAGTTTTCACACCTGCTGTAGACATCGGGCGGCGGTTTACGGAGGGAAGGACATTGTGCGATCTCATAAGGTGCTTCGCTCCCTAAAAGAGGCAACGTGGCCTGGCTTGCGCAGCATCCTGCTGAACCTACAGGCACGTCATCATACCACGAAGAACAAACATTAGGACGAGAAGAAGGACGACGAGGAGGAAGAAGAGGAAGACGAGAAGATGATGCCAAGCTTGCACGCGTTACAACTTGCCGAACAAGCCGGCAGCCTTCGTCGCCAACTGTTGATCGACCTCGTGCGCTCCGCCACTGTGGAGCCGTCAGAGACATTCCGAAGCCGCAGCCTGTCGGCGCGTGCAACGCAGCATTATGCGCGCGCGTCCTTTTACGCTGTATGTATCCGAGGCCCTCGCGAAACAAGGCGCAGCCCCTGTGTTCTGCGTACGCCTGTTGTAGAGCGGCACTCATGCAGAAAGTCGTGTTCGTTCGGTAGCAGTTGCGTCCTTCTGTAACCACCCCACGCGGATGTCGTCGACGTTGTTGCAAGTCGTGCTTGGAGATGGATGTCCATATAAGGTATACGGCTGCGTTCACATACGAATGTGCGGCGCAGGACGCGTCACGAGAAGCGATCGAGTGTCCGTACAGCGAGAACGCGTGATGATCGTTTACAGGGCAGCGTTACGTATGCAACGAGATGCACGACATATGGCTCTCAACTCGTCGCCGCTCTCTGATCGGCAGACGAAGCGATAAACAGAGGGCCTTGAATGTCGTGAGCTGGAATTCGCGACGGTGCAGATCAGCGAGGACGGAAAGAACGCGTTGTCAGCGACGAAACTACACCGCGTCTCTCTGGGAGGAAACAGGCCGAGGAGTAGATAGTGAAACATGAAATGCTTGTCGTGTAGCATAAAACGGCGATTCTTCGATTCCGCTTTCTAGGGTGTCGTTTGCGGTCATGATAACATATAGCAGGGTGTTCCATAACAGCAAGCTTGCGCATCGTTAGCAGCAGCATCACCGTGCAGAGTATTGTATACCATCATTGTGCCTAAATATACGCGCTGGTTAAATACCACGGGCGCCGGTAGAAACTTGCCAAGACCTGCGTCCCTCATAATTATGTTATGATTTTAATCCCAATATGATTATTGGATGAATAATCGTCACATTGTTAAGAGAAAGCAAACGTTTCAGCACACAAAAAAAAAAAAGATGGTAGGTCGAGCATTCGCTGAACATGTTTGCCTCGAAAGCATTCACTCAACAATGTTTGTCTCGAAACTTCTGTGGCGTTACAACACGTACCCGTAACTGATAACACGCACGACCCACAAGCCGTTTACAGCGCCCAATACCGCTTGCTACTGCGCTTATGGTTGCTCTCTTCTTTGTGGCTAAAGCTGCCTGCTCCAGGCACGCAATGTACTGCTGTATACAAAGACTGCGACAAAATTTAGGTCCTTGCGTGTGTATGCCCCTTCGTGCACACGTTTATACAGGTGGAAATATCATCCAACCGCTGCAGTAAGAGCCTCGTCTAACAGCAATCAGCAGCGAATCGTTAAAGTGGCGGTATTTTTGCCACGTTCACAATTTATTAGGCGCTACACTTTTTGTAATAGACCAGTAATTAACCTTTTCACTATCTGAAACCAATCAGCATTTTGTAGACAAACTTCATGGAAATAAAAAAAGACACAAACACAGTAGCAGCATAACAAGTTTCGTGGGTGAAGTGAATTAGAAATGCTTTATCATCGAAGTAAACATGACTCCAACACTGACGTGCCACCGTAATCGTCACTTATTTTATTTCGCAGCATCGCTAACACAATCACTGTGTTTGGACACACCGCTCCGATTCCTTCCCGTCAAAATAAATTTTGTGCCAGCGTGAACGCACGCTCTTATTAAAGAAATGTTGCTTACAGTTCCTGCACAGAGGAAATTTACCTGGACGCAAAGTAAACATGTAGCTTTTTTTTTTATTGCGATAGAAATTATATGGACACTCTCGGCTAGATTTTGCCGCCAGCGCCGGCATCGCCGTCACTATGTATGCACCCGCCTATATATATATATATATATATATATATATATATATATATATATATATATATATATATATATATATATATATATATATATATATATATATATATATATATATATATATATATATATATATATATATATGAAAATGCATGGAAGAAAAAAAAACCAGCAAGAAACTCCGGCGTGCAATATCGAACTTGGAACCTCTGCGTTGTGATTGCGAGGCGTTAAACATGCACTGAGGCACCGAGGAGCACGTTGTTCAACGTGAAAGCGGAAAGCTATTTATATCTACCACTTACCCCTGGTTATAGGCATTTCGGAGGGGAACTACCGTGTTTTCAGCATTAACAGCAAGAGGGCGTCTTGAGCACACGCCCTTATCATCCACGCGTATACGCGTGGGAGATAAGGGCCCACTTTTCTCAGCGCCTACTCCTCTCGGCGAGGCAAAGCCCCTGAACGCACCCTCACGCGCCTTAATCTCGCACTTGGGAGTATCGGTTGGAAGCATCTTATGTCTTGGCAGTCCTTAAGCTTTCACCGGAACGATTCTGTTGTAGTTACCGGGCGCACAAAGGTCACTGCAATCGTTGCACACCCTCCGTTTGCGGCGTGCTTTTCAGACACAGCGAAGTAACAACTGAGACGCTTATTCGCGTTAATCTGTACCTGTGAGTACGTTTCGTGCGTCCTTTGTGCGTGAGAAACGCGGCGCACGTTTCGATCTGCTTGCCATTCTGCGCATGACCTTCTAATTTGTTGCTATCACGTTCATTGCTTCACCTTTGCGGCAAAGCTGCGACTTTTTTTTTCTGCACACATCGCTTTGAGGACGATACATAACGCTCCTCAACAGGCCACCATTGCTGGTATGTGCAATTTGTCCTTTATCGAAGTACATGCCAGAGAAGTAATTTCGATTAATTATGGTGAATAAATAGGCTATTACTATAATGTCAGCGTCGCTGTTAATAGCTAAGGATTGAACATTAATATGAAAAGAAAAGGAAGCACGGTTTGCAAATGAGACAATATAGATAAATATAGTCAAAAGAAGAACAGCGTGTTGCAGCGTTCCGCGTGCGATGTGCAAATTACGCTGTACGCTTTGTTGACTAGACGTAACGCAAAGAATAACTACCCGTTGAAACCACGCAGGGACCTGTTGGCACGCAAGGAAGCCCAGCAGTGATGTTCCAGGAACTGCTTACTCTCTATGTGTACGTCGTGTGTACGGGACGCTTAGACTGCTCCGTTTATCTCATTATCCCGGAAAGGTAAACAGATAAATTTGCATATGTTTTCACGCGGCGTGTTCTTCATGACGCTAACTTTTGCGCTAATGGACCATCATCCATTCGCGTTACATGTGCTCTCATAGAGCTGCCTTCAGGGAGGTGCGTGTTTGCAGGTGTTTGGCGGGAGGAGGAGGAGGAGGAGGGGGGGGAGTTGAGGGGTCAAGTGGTAAGTACAAGGCAGGCTTGGCGCGACGCACATCAGCATCGCGTCGTGCGAGTTGTGCCCGGTCACTCAATATAAGAACTTTACACATTGGTTATCTCACGGGCTGTCATTAGCGTTCTTTTTTTCTCGCTACCTTCCCTAATCTTCGCGATTAACTTGCGGGGTGTAGCAGTGAGGTAGCGGTTGCGATAAACATGCGGTGTGAGGCGAGACTTTAGCGGGTTTGTGTGCGTTGCAAGCTTAATGAACCAACTTTCTCTTAAGGAGAAGATCAGGAGAACGAGAAATGTAAGTGAGTGAGGGAGAGGTAAATAAACAAAGAGAGAGAGTGTGTGTGTGAGGGAAAAGCGTGCTTGGAAGACAGCCGAGGCCTTCAACGCTAAAGGGACGCACGGCGCTTAGCCTTGTCCTCGATACGGGAGACAGAAAGAGACATCTTAACTTTCCTATTTTCTTCATCTTCTAATAAATAGCCACTTGTATATAAAGGGGCGCACGCAAGACGCGTAGTCATCGCTCCATTGACGCTCACGTCGGCCACCTGACTCCAGCAGGTGCGCGATTGACGTGGAGCCGACAACAAGAACGCCAGAACGACGTGGTCAGCCAAGCACATTCTAGAGCGCAGAACTATGCGCACTAAAAAAATGAAAAAAAAAATGAAGCGAGTTCCTTCATTACAGTCGGACGCTCCTCCGGCATGAAGAATCATATTCGCTTGTTTACGTTTGTCCACGCAGATAGATATTTGAGCTTTCGTTGTTTTGTTTTAGGTCACCTTGAACTGTCAAAACCAGCCCACCTGGCCATCCTTGCGCGTCGGCAGTTCCAAACTATGCCACTCTATACTCCCATTGACCCATAACGGATAAAAAGGTGTACTACCCCGTCATCTTAGACAGCGTGGTCTGCCCGAAATTTTCGCCAACAACGAACTCACCCGTAGCTACAGTAGAGCTTCGTAATTGATATATTTTTTGCCGACGTGAGCATCGATGATTCATGTGCCCAGTTCAACAACCTGCCTAGTATCCTCTCAAGCCTTCATGCTATGCCCTCTAGACAGAAGGGATAACCTCACTATGACTACACAACAATTCCGTTTTATATTCTAGGCTGGAGGCATGATCGAGGTTCCGAAGGATCGCAATCAAACATTGGCTAGAATCAAAATCGGCTCATTCGTCGGAGGTGTTCCTTGGGGCCTTAGCAAGAAATTTCATGGGGGGAATGAGGGGGGCACCTTCGTGATTTCAAAGGAGAACACTCTTTAAATTAAAATTTTTCGCTATCTACGCCATGGCGGAAAAAATTCAGAAAGAGGAAGGGATGGGTATGGCGCGGTGTGCTACCTTCTGGCTGCGTTCCTTGTGTTCCAAACGAAGTTTTGCTATGAAATGTCACCCACTGTCAATCGATATAATGCAAGGTATGCACAGCATCGCGTCTGAGATGGTAATTGCAGCCTTCTCGGCCAATAAATTGTGTATAACGCGATAAGTTGCTACACAAAGACAAGATCGGCGATTGCCCACACGGCCTACTCTGCTTGCAAGTACAGTTCATTGTTCAATTTGAACTGAACTCTAAACTTTATCTCACGAGCGTTGCAATGGTATAAAAGTGCGCGCTGGTTTGCCCCCCCCCTTCCCCTCCCTTACACACAAAGAGACCGAGACAAAAAATGAAAGAGAAAACGCTAGAAGCAATCAACCCAAGACAAACAACGAACTTCGTTGCCACTGCTTTATACGGTACTTAAGGTACTGCTGATGCTACAGCTTAATTAGTTACAGGTACTTTGACGGATAGCGACTCCTCCTCTTCCCCGGCAGATATAAACTAAAAAGCGACACTTGCGCGTGCATCGAGCCGTGAAAGATCACAGGAAAACATATTACTTGCCTAATAAAGAGTCGACGTACCACTTGCGGCGTAAAGAACAGAGGAGTTAAGGAGAGGGGGGGGGGGGGGAAGAACTGTAATACTTTTCAGCCCCGAAATTTGCGCGTTATTTGCAACGATGAAAAGACTCCTCCCAGAAGCGCAACAACAGTTCACCTCGCTCTGCACACTGATCTTCCCGAAACTGCACACTACGCTTATCTCGGCGACCCCGCATGTAAGAAGAAAATGCGTTACCTTGAGAACAGCAACGTAAACTTAATAAAGAAGCGCGAACATGCAAAGGAAAATACACACTACACAGGGGCCATACCAGCTAAACAAGTACAACCTCAGCAAGAAAATGCAGCCAAACGAATGATAAGAAATCATGAAAGGAGCCCGCCCACGCACATAGGAATACATAAAGAACGCGCTAACGGCTTCTTCAGCGCCTTCCAACGCAAGTCCGAGTAGCATTTTTTTTTTATTCCATTGAATGCTTCTATACATGCCTCGCGTCTTTTTTCTGCGGCATTTTTTTAGGGTATCAGCACAACCAGCGTCGCCTGGAGCGACGACAGCGCTCTCTTTTTTTAGAAGAATGTTCGGAAGAAGAGCCTATCAAGAATAAATGCGCCGCCGTTGTGGTCCCCATATAATACAGCTGCGCTTAAACACCATAAAACGGGGATGTGCTGACGGTGACGGTTACTTCGCGGGGCGCGTGTCGCAATGAAAAATGCCCCGCGGGCCTTGCTATACCGTTATACCGCACATACCTGCATCTTTTGTTCGCTTCCGGCCCGCTATGCATGACAAACAATACGCGATCGCCCGTACAAACGCCTACAGCATCGTCTTCGACGCGTCTTTCACACATCGCAGTGAGTCGGAGCAAGAAAAAGAAATGAAAAAAAAAGAAGGGTGGCGAATGGACAGGATGAGCGAGTCTTTATGCAGATTTAAAGAAAGAACACCCAGTGGGGAAGATTAATGGTTGTTGTTGAGCCCTCGAATACAGCAACTGCCCGGTGAGGCCTCTTATTTCTGACAAATGCGAATAACTTACGCGAGAAAGAAAGAATAAATCTCGGTGTCTTACACAAGCCCCCGTGGCGTCCAACAAAAGGAGCATCAGAAGAGCATTTTAACATATATAGCATCGCTGCTTAGGAGCGGTAAGGTGATGTCTAAGTAAGAATAAAAAACATTCATAAATTTCGCTTGTGGTGCTCCGTTACTTGTTTACGAAGGGCAAGAAAAAAAAACGCAATGAGGTCCAGCACTCCTTCGAAGACTCGCTAAATATTGGGTGGCCCTTGGAAGGGACGCAATATCTCTGTATCTTGATTTAGAAGCATTTCAATTGAACTCTCTTTAGTTAAAATGAAACGGCACACGTCTACCATTGATCCCTTTCTCCCGCACTCCCCTCTGTGCTGACAAACAAATTAATGACAATTTAGATGTTCTATATGATGCAGAACAAAAAGAGACAGTGTACTTTTTATAAACATGGTTTAGATGCTGTTATTCAGAGTTGATGAAAAGTATAGGTCTTCGAGAATCTTCAACAGGTGTTAATAAGCATGCTGCCTGCAGCATTACCCGACTAGCTTCATCTGTATTTACGTGGATCCTCCGACTCAGGCAGGACATGTTAGTTTCCTTCTTGTCACTCTCCAATAAAGTGTAGAGAGAGGGGAGGAGGCGCTGGAAAAAGCACACAAAAAAGGCGTAACGCCATAAATCCAACGAACTGGGAAAGGCATTTCAATTAAATGCGTTCCCACAGGCCGCTGGCTGGCAAGGAGCGCGGCGGTGCTTGATCAGCTGCCCGATGCCCCAAGTTGGAGAAGGGCATTCCGATGACCGTAATAAATAACACGAATATGAAAATAATTACTCGGAGATTAGGCAGGATGAACGGGGCAAGGCCTACTCGGTTTTAGCAATAGAAAGAAAGAAAGAAAGAAAGAAAGAAAGAAAGAAAGAAAGACAGAAAGGATGGAAGGAAGGAAGGAAGAAAGAAAGGATGGAAGGAAGGAAGAAAGGAAGAAAGGATGGAAGGAAGGAAGGAAGGAAGGAAGGAAGGAAGGAAGGAAGGAAGGAAGGAAGGAAGGAAGGAAGGAAGGAAGGAAGGAAGGTAGGAAGGAAGGAAGGAAGGAAGGAAGGAAGGAAGGAAGGAAGGAAGGAAGGAAGGAAGGAAGGAAGGAAGGAAGGAAGGAAGGAAGGAAGGGAAGAAGGAAATAGTGGTCAAGGAATGCGAGAAAGTGTCCTAGAGGTCGTTCCGGGAGAAATAAATGCGACCGACATTCCCTGCGGGAGCGAGCGGCTGCAGAGAGATGGCTTAATTTTCACGCAGTCAGGGGTGGCCATGGAGAAATCTGAAAAAAGGGGACCGGGGTGGTGTCCAGGAAGATCAAGGGAGAGGGAGGTTTGACGGAGCGCTTCCGCGTTCCCCGACTGTTCCCGATCGACAGAGGAGGCCGAATCGCGCCGTGGTCATCTATTTGCATACGCTTATCATAAATGGTACACCCGCCTCCCCCCCCCCCCCTCCATGCCTGCCGATACACATATGAACGTCGATCTTTCAGCGTGACCCCCGAACATCACCGAGTCGGCTCTCACCTTTCTACGAGCCCTCGTTCTTCGTCATTAGCAGCGGACCCTTCGAAATAAGCCCGAAAGCTCGACACGATTTCGTGTCCCGTCGTTCATTAGCATAATCTGTGGCTTCCGAGAGCCCAGATGGGGCAGAGGGGTGTGGGGGGGGGGGGGGAATCCGGAAAGAGAAACTGTCAGCCTCCTGACTAAGTGGACAACGCGCGTAAGTACCCTTCTTTTGCCCCATCTCTATGTACTCGTCCCGCAAGAAACGGGCCAGCGCTCAAAAAGTGGCTTCAGGAGAAGCTTGATATTTAGATACATCGATGCGCCAGTAGTCGCGTTGCCAGGTGAGCAACTTCGTCTAGAATCTGCCGCATCATCGGCATATGCTCATGACAACATAGGATCACGAATCGCAGACACTCTGGCGAATACTCGTTTTTTTTTTTCCTTTCTTAAGGCAGAAGCCTTAGATGCCTGATCAAGATGCACCCTCATGTATTACTCTGAAAAAGGTCTTTCAGGTTAAATAAATAAATGATAATGAAACCCGAAAATTAAGAGTAGGCGTCAACAGCGTCAGCACAAAAGATGCGAGAAGTCATCATCGTCTGATGACGTCCCCCTACGACATCATTTCGTATACCAGGTCGCAATGATTGGTGCAATCGTCATGATGTCTCTGCCACTTCACCTAATGACGTCATCAAATTCCATCGTCGCTTGGTCAAACCCGCACACAATTACCACGTAAGATACAGAAAGCTCTCGGAGAGGGAGAGAGATAGATGGGGTATTAGCGCAGTCGGCTGAAAAATACAAGATGGCTTTGGCCCTTGACTCATCTTTTGTGAATGCATAAGAACGGTGTGTTCGTTATTTTGTGCCGCAGAACGTAGAAAAAAAATTACCGACGATTTCGATGCTTCCCTAATGCGAATTCTGAGCACAGCTTCGTGTTGGGTCAACGACAACTGTGTTTCTAGTTCTGGCTATCCGCAGTCGTAGCAATGTCACTTTCGTTCCATATGGGGCCGTTTTAGAGTGGCGTACCTTAAAGGATTTGATCGTTGCGATCGCTCGCTATTTCCGTCACTCAACGGGAGCCCGCAAGAGGTTAGCGTAACGACGCACACGCAGTTGCCGCAAACGCGATGTTTTCCGTACGCTGTTCGAACATTCACTGCAGCTAATGCTCGAGCAGTACTCACGCAGATTCGTACATTACAGGCGTCAGGAACAAAGCGAAACGCCGACAGCCCCGTTACAAACGAAGCCAGCCGCAGGGCACGTGCCAGCTCTGCATGCGTACGAGCTGCGACCGAACGGCTAGCGCGCATAATGGAAGAAGAAAGCGCGGTCAGAGGCCAATGGCTCGTGACATGGACAGACTCCGCGTCTGATTTCTTTCGCCTTCGTTCGCTCTGTCGGTGACGCGGACAACGCCAACGGCTACGCTGATCAACGCAGCAACGGTCGGCTGAAAGCTGCGCTGTAAAATGGTGTAGCGGGGGGTTATGTTGCTCAACCTCTGCACAGCCAGCAGGTTAGAATGAAAAATAACAATAGACACGTGAATACGACGCGACCAGAACACATGTAGTTCACAATTGTGTGTCCTAGGGACTATTAGAAGAGACAGCGAAGACGTTTAGTCGGGGGTGGTGGCTTTTAGGAATCACGATATGGAACAAGATTGCGAGTCTGGTTCGACGAATATAGCTCACGCCAAACTGAACTTGGGAAACACAGGGCTCTTAAAAGCCCCGAGCTCTAAGTCCAATACTCGGCAGTCCAGGAGGCCTGCGAACGGGCGGAGGGCAACGGTCTTCCAGTCCCGGCGTGGACGCAGCTAGCAACTGCGGCGGACACCTCTTAGGGGGGTGTCTGACCAGTTCTCCAGGACCAAATAAAGTTCATTTCACTTCACTTCGCCGGAAAACACTCATGCAGAAGGTTATGTAACAGTCCTGGGCAAGTTTCTCTGATCTCACGTTACGCATGTCGATGATCTTCGAAACTTGCATTCAACGTAAAACGTGACTCCCGCGAGCGTTGCGCAGTGCTGCCATCGACGAAACGTCGCGAGAGCGGTGAAGATGCAGGAGTGTGACGTCACGCGCGGGTGGACGTCGCGCGACACAATTATGCGGACGCGAAGCGATGGCGTAAGCCGAGCATACGAAGCGACACTGTCGTGCAGACAAGCCGTCTGTACACCGTCTATGAAGGTATACCGCTTGTCATTCGACTTCGCGCGCAGTTAAACTTGTATCAGCGGTTACTGACACACGCACGCACGCACGCACGCACGCACGCACACACACACACACACACACACACACACACACACACACACACACACACACACACACACACACACACACACACACACACACACACACACACACACACACACACACACACACACACACACACACACACATACACACACACACACACACACACACACACACACACACAGACAGACAGACAGAGTTCTACACCATGAAAAATACCAAGAACAGGTCAGCATTAGCTTCAACTGTACACTTGAACAAGTTATAAGGAAAGACGGCAAACCAGTTAGAAATAGTTCTTGCGAGAGGGCACAAGCTTTCTAGTTTCACCCTTTGTACAGTATAGTGCGCAAGCTCACGACATTCATTAGCAAACGACAATTTTCGATAACTACGTTTCACGACGTTCTGATATTTGCTACAGAAAGGGTAATTGCCAACTACATTAAAAAAAAAAGGTGGGGGGACTTTCAGCAGAATATTCGTTTGCGACATACAGCAATACCACCAGATACTAGCCGCACCCGTCTCGTAGGCCACCGCATACTGCAGAGGCTATCGATTTAGCAGCGTCAGCTTTACTTCTCAGAAACAACGCCTCCTAATATTAAAGAAAAAAATCTTGGTATGGGCATTTAGGGAACTCTCACTGCTGCTACCTATGGTAGCCTCGCCAGGCGGGCGACTCTCAGCGCGATGGACGTTAGGCAAGTCGCAGCTGTATAGCTCGGGAAAACGTTCGCACAAGTGTTTCACGTTGTCTGGCGACCTATGTAGCGATGTCAAGTTTTCAGACACCAGGAAACATCGTAAACACTAGAAATGGGAGCGCACTTCCGAAAGCAGAAGCTGCGTCAATTGCACATTCAGCGTTGCAGATTCACTTATGATATTCAGGTGTTATAGGAAAAGCGGAAGGGTGGACGATTGCCTGCTATAATATTAACTAAGATTAGAACAAAGCAAGTGGTCACTTAAGTGAACGTTACGGGGGAAACTGCCCGAAGCCTGCTAACTCTTCACACACGCGCACGCACTCAGATCTTGTATGACCGAAGTATACAGAAATCCCGAAACCTACGTGAATAAATTGGAGAAAAATAAAGATAGAGCGCAGCAGAAAAATGTGGGTAGGTTGACAGAACGTGAATCCCGTTGTCACTCTAAGCTGGCAAATTGAAATAAAATAGTGAAGATAGAATAAATACGACATTAAAGGCGAACACACGAAGGCGCACTTGAAGATACACGCGTTAACAGGCTGTCGACCTCATATCATAACAACGCTTTCCATTCTGTGCCATC
Organism: Rhipicephalus microplus; assembly: GCF_043290135.1. Lineage (NCBI taxonomy): Eukaryota > Metazoa > Arthropoda > Arachnida > Ixodida > Ixodidae > Rhipicephalus > Rhipicephalus microplus. The sequence continues at coordinate 78,370,048 of NC_134702.1, read as the reverse complement.
CACACAAACGGTCGCATAACCAGCAATTACCATTCCTTCAATAGCCACAAAGCGGAAATAAAAGTGGCATTTAGCCGCAGGTCGCGGGTTCGATTCCCGGCTGCGGCGGCTGCATTTCCGATGGAGGCGGAAATGTTGTAGGCCCGTGTACTCAGATTTGGGTGCACGTTAAAGAACCCCAGGTGGTCGAAATTTCCGGAGCCCTCCACTACGGCGTCTCTCATAATCAAATGGTGGTTTTGGGACGCTGAACCCCACAAATCAATCAATCAATCAATCTTTTGCACTGTATATATAGTGCAAGAGAGCGACAGCGGCCTCCGTAGATTATTTCTTACTCGGCTCGTGATGAGTGGCTGGTGCCTCTTTTGACTCGCCGTTGTCGCGCTTTTGCGCCGTCTTTCTCTTTCCCTGCACCGTACCACGTCTCTCTCCCAATTACGGACGCGGCCAGACAAAAAAACGGGTACGGGTTGATCCCCTTCCCCGAAGACGCAATTCGCCCGTCGCCACCGAGCTTTCCCTATTTGTCTGAGGGTCGGCATTGATTCGCGGAGTTCTGGCTCGAGTTCAAGAACTGCGTGACGCCACCGCCGGCGGGCCGGGCCAGTGACTCGACGTCTCTACGTTCCCTGGGCCACGCACCCGAACAACGCCGAGGCTGATGGGACGCCACGCTCGGCCGAGCGCGGTGGAGAAGCTGCCCCTCCTCATGTGACGCCATCTATCGGCTACATGTATACACCGCCGGAACGCCGACGCTTGAGGTGATGGGCGTGCTACGAAAGTATAGCCTCCTACGACCCGCGGGGTTTTACGCACCCGTCTGAGAGACGCCGCTATGTCGCTGGGTAGCCATTGTGGGACGTGAATTAATAACCCGTGGGCGTTAATAACCCGTGGCCGAAAGTAAGCACATACTATGCGTAGAAGTCTCTGATGGTTGCTGTACGGTAGCCGACGCATCGTACACAGAATGATAGAGGCATATTCTGTCATCCGAGTTGTAAGACTGCGCAATGTCGACAGCACATATGCGTGAGAGAGAAATAGAAAGCCAGCCAAGGCACCATGCGCTGACATTTACATAGCGTGTTGCACTTTGTATGTTTTAGCTCTTCCATTTGCTTCATTGTTATTGAATTGTCACAGAGCCTGCCGACATTTAGCTTATCTACCACGGTGTTTGCTTGACTATGTATTGTATGCGAACGCTCATTTCCGGCGCGATGTCACGTCAAGAAAACGAGGCGTGGCAGAAGACTGTGAAGACGATTTACGAGTGTACCTAGCTGCGCACTTGTTCAAGCAGATGGTATTAGCCAGACAGGGACCAGAAAGAAGGTGCTCCCCCTCTCCTGCATAGAAAAGTTGTACAACATCTCAGAACTTCCTTCGCTCTCCAGACATTTCACGACTTCCCCGGGTGAGGAGGCGGCTACGCAAAATAAACGCGCCTAGAGTGAAGGGACGTTTAAAGCCTTGAAGTTTAGACCCCGGTGCGTATCGCGACCAAGCGGCCGCGAACTGTCGCAGAGCCGTCGTGCTTCGAATCCCGCAACAGTGTTCAATGTCATGCGCCGCCGCACAGCGCGCCCTTCAAGGCGGCACGGTTGCTGCCAAGTAGTGACGTCGGCCGGTCGTGCCGTGTTCCGCACCTCGAGCAGCATGCCAGTGTAGCTCGGTGGGCGAGCGCGCCGAGACAAATCGCTTTGGCGAGCGAAGAGAGGCAGACAGCCCAGTCGCTTCACTGCGCAGCACGCGTGTCGAAAGGGGCAGCGCGCTTGCGACATTCTCCGGTGCCCCCAGCCGGCCAGGCCCGATGAGCTAGGGTGGACGGCGGGGAACGAAGCTCGGGAGAAGATGTCACTTTGGTTTAGCGACGATTTGAAAGTGGGGCTCTGACACGTCAGCACCCGAGCTAAAAGGGAAGAATATCCGGTCGTATACGACGGGAAAGATACAAAAATTCTCCGTAAGCGCGGGGGGGGGGGGGTGAGGGGGGGGGGGGCGTTTGTGATTGGTCGGTTGTTTCGGTTAATAATAGTGTGAAAAACATTGCAATTTCCTGGCGAATGGTTGTACGCAACCATAAGGTAAAGAAATTGTGTGTGCGTAAAGACACAAATAAAAAGACATTGTGTGAACACGAGCGCGCGCGTGTACGTATCTCAGAAGGGGCAGCCTCTGGCAAGCAAAGTGTATGCAGCGTAATACATAATTCATGGTGGCTGATGTCGCGTATAAAAACCTACTCGCTGCGAAGCGGGCACCCCACGTTAATTATACCGTGGTTCGTTCTCTGAGTGTTCAGGTATGCTGACCATTCTTTTTGAGCTTTTTTCGGAGCGCGAAAGCCGGAAGGAGCTTGTCTTATTTTTGCTTTTTTTCCTCGCCACTTCATCACTATAATGTTGCAAGCAGCAACTTGTACTTCGAAGTAGGTGTCCAGTGCACGTCTGAACACAGCCAAATGGACATGTCGCTGCATAACGAGTGGCAGAACAACATGGGCAACGCTTTCACTATATATACAGACTATAACTGAAACAAACCATTCCCGTTGCCGATAACACAGCAAACCACACACACGCGTCAGCAGGCGCTTCTATAACGCTACGACGGATGAAAGGACAAAGAGAGCGGGGCCGTGGAGCTTACACACACACACACACACACACACACACACACACACACACACACACACACACACACACACACACACACACACACACACACACACACACACACACACACACACACACACACACACACACACACACACACACACACACACACACACACACACACACACACACACACACACACACACACAAAAAAAAAAGAAACAAATGGTGAGGCCGGAGAAACAAGGCAAACGCAATTGACGAGCGGAGAGGTCATCGAATTCTCGCAAAACGAGTGTTGCGCCGATGCCAGGGATTCTGTGCGTCGGTGCCGCAAACTCTCCCGTGCTTGCACTCTTCGGAGGGACGGACGCGTGGCTTGAAAAGACAACAAAAGCGCGCGTTGGAGGCGAGCCCGTGTCGGCGCGAAACGCCCGTCGAGAGGAAACGCAACGTCTGGGAAAGCAACGAACATACGTTGCGTCTGCAGTCAGCTGAACGAGACCGAGTGTTAAAAAGTGACGCGACCGCCTTGAAAAGCAGTTCGCGCTCGGCGTTGGCACGGATCTCGCAACACCGGACGGTCACTCCTTGCGACACGATTTGCACGAGTCCATCCTTTGCACGTCTTTTCGAAGCCGCGCAGAATATAACGATGACGACGCTTGATCGGATGCAGAAAATAACGAGCTTTTTGTCTTTCTGTCTTTATGTATGGCGGTTTCGAAAAGATAGGAAAAGGTGCTATTTTCGGCCTCCCGTTTTAAAAGGTGGGTGGGGGGAAGGGGGGACATGGCTTCGCTTACTTTGCACACCTAGGTTGTTTCCACGCTGCGTGTACAATCGACAAGTAGTACGCATAGATTGACAGGGTGATGCTCTAATTTAGGTTTCCCGAACGTTAAAGAATGCATCAGCGCCGGGGAGAGAACAGCGGCCGAATGACTGCTAGCAACAGACAGGAGACAATGACTAGACAATGGCAGACAATGGCTACCGCACAGTGAATTGGCTGCTCACACACAGAGAGAGAAGGAGCCAGAAAGAGAGACACTTCTCAACGGAATGACTAACCCATGAGCTCCGATCGTGCTGCAAGTTTTGAATATCTTGACGCCAGTGTTTTCAAGCTTTCATTAGCACCAGAGATTAGAGTCAACTTGGGCAGCCTGTTTAGAGAGCAACAAACACGAAGAACCAATAACCTACAGAAAGTGTCACAGGAGCTTCAGAATGTTCCTATAATGTTCTAACACCGTATAGTAAGAACAATTCCGAGTTTTCTACGGTCGTGGCTGAGACAGGCAACGCGTAGTACGTACATGCGGAATAACAGCCGTGAGGTAGAAACAAAGCTTCAAAATGCCGTTGACTTATGTGTGACGTGACACTTAACTTCATTCATACTAGTAGTTACTCAAATCACTTAGCGGCTCTCTGTAGCAAGCAAACAAGCAAGAAAGAAAGAAAAGAAAGAAAAGAAAGAAGAAAAGAAAGAAAGAAACAAAGACGGACAGAAAGAAAGATAGAAAGAAAGAAAGAAAGAAAGAAAGAAAGAAAGAAAGAAAGAAAGAAAGAAAGAAATGTTCTAGTTTTTATGTGTTACGATGTCTTCAGAGACGAGAAGCGCCACCGGCAATCCTTCCTCGACTTTTACCGCACGGTTCATGCAAGGTTGACGATTGAATGATTGATATGTGGGGTGTAACGTCCCGAAACCACCATATGATTATGAGAGACGCCGTAGTGGAGGGCTCCGGAAATTTCGACCACCTGGGGTTCCTTAACGTGCACCCAAATCTGAGCACACGGGCCTACAACATTTCCGCCTCCATCGGAAATGCAGCCGCCGCAGCCGGGATTCGATCCCGCGCCCTGCGGGTCAGCAGCCGAGTACCTTAGCCCCTAGACCACCGCGGCGGGGCAAGGCCGACGCACGTGGCCTGCCCAAGCAGCAACCTGTCACGCGACGGCCCCCCGCCTTCGTGAGTTTGTTTTTCTAACACCCTTTCGAAGGCCGACACGAACAAATAAAAACAAACGCGTCGGTAACACTGCTTACACGTGCTAGGAGAAAGCATAGGCGGGCAGCTCGTTCTACAAGGGCCAACACGTTCGCACCTAGAATAAATCTTAAAAATCAGTTTTCTCGTGGTCGTTGAGTCCGTGTACGTGTTCAAAAAGAGAGAGAGAGAGAGAGAGGAAAGGGGGAAAGGGAAAGAAAGAGAAAGCGAGAGATTAACAAGTACCGAGAGGTAAAGCACGTTAGCTGCGTTCGTCAGCGGACGATTGCCGACCGGAAACGTCGTAGGGCTATAGGGAGAATAGAGAGATCCGCCCATCCCTGCAGAGAGTCTTAGCAACTGGCGCTGTGACTTAAAGAGTGCGTTGTAAATAACCAGCGGAACACGCGCCCTGACGTCAGCGCGCCCTGACATCCCATCCCTGACGTCAGCGTTTGAGTTACCCTATAGTTTACGACTGTGGTTACGCTAACCCAAGTGACCCTACGTTTTCGTATAGGTTCTCGTGAAACCGACGTCCGAAGTGGGAGGGAAAGAAAAGAAGAAAAAAATATGAAAACAGTGGCGAATACGACCCAGATGATCATTTTTGTCACAAACAGGTCAAGGGCAAGTTCGGTTTGCTGGCAACACCGAGGGACGCAGCTTACGGGTTCAGACTTTGCCGGTTGTTTGCGTATGCGCGTTATGACACTCACGGATACTATACGAGCTAGACGTGTGCTTTTTGCGGCAGAGTATCTGGATTCATTTGACTGGACGCAAAATATTTATAGCGACGCCATTTTATTCTTTCCGGTACATCTTGCTTCCTCGCCTGTAGCATTGCGCCATTGCGTTTTCTGCTATCATAAACCAACAACGCCAAAAACCTGTATACTGAGTGTACACACTTTCGAGGTGCCTCCGTATGCACATGGGAAGGAAAAAAAAAGATTGTATAATTGTTTTCATGGGGGCCCGAATTACGTACGAGTACTGAATGGTGCATGTACATTACAAGAACAGTAACCACGCAGTTGAAGTACGCCTGTTCTTGGTAAACAAATTAAACACTAACTACCAACTTGTATAGTACTTAGAGGTGTCCGCATACTACTGTGCCATGCAATACGTGTTCCACAGGAAGGCGTGCCCTGTTTCTCGCTCCCTTCATCTTCAAACTAGAGCGGAGTGCTCTAATCGGTCTAAGCAACTGAGTCAGAAATGTCGCAGGATGTTCCTAACACACACGGTTCATTTTTATCTGGTAAAACTTAAGAGAACTCAACTGCAAGACACAGAAGAAAGCAATCCCTCGAATACACCAAACACGTGGAGACACATACACAACTTGCAGGCCAACTCACCCGCCTAACTCGTTTTCGACGGGTGACTGCACAGTGCAGATCACACACAGTACAGGTATAGGTCAAAGGAGGTTTCGAAACGAGGGAGCTAACGTTAGGGTGATTAAAAAAAGGAACGTAAAAGGGGTTCTACACAGTGCCGTTTCAGTGTATGAATATTCGAAGTTTTTCAGGTGGCAAACGTTTCTAAGAACTCTGTAATACGATGCGTGCATTCACACAGGAAGGACGTGCGCGAGCACTAAGCGTGTCACCTACAAACGACGCACGCCAGCCGTCACGGCCGTCGTGTATATTAGAACCTATAGAGGCGACATGATGAATTCCCGCGACACAATCGCGCTCTGACGTCCATTTTCTTTCACCGCCGGTTCAATTGATGCCAGCCGTCACCGACGGGCCACGACAGTCTCCCTTTCCTATCCTCTCTTCGCTCTCTCAACGATTGTCTCTCTTTCATTCTTTCTTTTCTTTTTCAGTCCTTCTCGTGACACCTTATTCAGCACCCGACTAACATAGAGACTCGTGAGTCGTACGTCTAAATAGGAAGGCAAACGGCGCTGCAGCGTGAGGAATCGAAGAGAATAGAAAGCGGTCAGATGATGGAAGCATGCATGAAGCCAACAGGTAGGCTGGCCCGGACCTAAGGCGCTAAGAAAATGAACAAACATACGGAGACAACAAAAGACGGCACGGGGGACGCCGTCAAAGCTGAATGCATGCCGGCCTGCGAGCCTTTGAGGGCCCCACCGCTTGCAAATCATACCGAGCAGCGGGAACCACTGGTGCCACCTTTTGTAGGCGTGTATTATATATATATATATATATATATATATATATATATATATATATATATATATATATATATATATATATATATATATATATATATATATATATAATACACGCGGAGTATATATATATATATATATATATATATATATATATATATATATATATATATATATATATATATATATATATATATATATATATATATATTGAAACGGGTTGTTGAACAAGCAGGCGAACTCGGCGAAGGAGAGCTTTATTTAGCGCAAGGGCTAACTGAACGCAAGCCTGCGATCACAGCAAGTCTTCTTCTTTTTCTATCCTCGAGCTCCATGCCCACTACCCTCGTTACAATCACCCCCGGCCGATGAGGGAGCCATCCTGGCGACCTAAGGACAGGTGTAGACAGAAGGGTCATGGTATGGCTTGAGCCGAGAGATGTGTACGATTTCTTTTCCCCGACGGCGCTTGTCCGGAGATGCATCCAGTGGCTCGACAAGGTAGTTGACAGGGGATGTTTGGCACACAACTCGATAAGGGCCATGGTACCTGGACGAAAGCTTGTGGGAGAGTCCTGGAGTAGTAGAAGGAATCCATAGCCACACCAGTGAGTTCGGAGCAAAGCTCATATGCGTGGTTGACGCGTCGTGGTGATGTTTTTGGCGCGTCTGGTCATGTGACGTGAACGCACGAGCAAGCTTCCGACATTCTTCAGCGTGTGCTGCTGCTCGAGAAACAGTAGTAATCTCTGAAGGGTCCGGTCGATAAGGAAGAATGGTATCCATTGTTGATGATGGCTCGCGTCCATAAAGAAGGAAGAAAGGCGAAAATCCAGTGGTGCTTTGCGTTGCAGTGTTGTAAGCATATGTCACAAAAGGGAGTATGCTATCCCAATTTGACTGGTCGGATGAAGCGTACTTGGCCAGCATATCCCCAAGTGTACGATTAAAACGCTCTGTCATCCCATTAGTTTGCGGGTGATAGGCTGTGGTAGTGCGGTGTATGATGCGACACTCGCTCAACAACGCTTTGATGGCATCGGAGAGAAAAACGCGGCCACGGTCGCTTAGTAACTCCCGAGGTGCTCCATGCCTTAAAACCAGGTTTTGCAGTATAAAACACGCAACGTCTTTTGCGGTAGCAGAAGGTAACGCAGCTGTTTCAGCGTACCGCGTTAGGTGGTCGATAGCGACAATGACCCAGCGGTTGCTACTCGAAGTATAGGGAAGCGGACCGTAAAGGTCGATTCCGACACGATCGAAAGCTCGTGCTGGACATGGCAACGGCTGCAAGGGACCTGTGGCATGTTGAGTGGGCATTTTGCGTCGCTGGCACGTAAGGCAAGACCTTACGTAACGGCGAACGAAACGGTACATACCGCGCCAGTAGTACCGCAGCTGCAAGCGGGTGTATGTTTTTAACACACCAGCGTGGCCACATTGCGGATCATCGTGGAACGTGGCACAGATGTCAGAGCGCAGATGTCGGGGGATCACGAGCAACCACTTACGGCCGATCGAGCTGTAGTTTCGGCGGTAAAGCAGGTTATCCCGAATAGCGAAGTGTCCTGCTTGACGGCGAAGCGTCCTGGAAACTGGAGCGGGCGTCCGGTTTGAGAGAAAGTCCAAAAGAGATGAAATCCAAGCATCTTTGCGTTGCTCGGAAGGCATGTCCGAGATGCTGATGGCCAAGGCAGCACTAGTGGAGATAGGCGAGCCGACAGGCTCTGAAGCCAATGGCGAACGTGACAGGGCATCGGCGTCGGAATGCTTCCGGCCAGAACGGTAGATAACACGGATATCGAACTCCTGTAACCGCAATGCCCAACGAGCGAGCCGACCATTAGGATCTTTTAGTGAAGATAACCAGCAAAGCGCATGGTGGTCTGTTACAATATCAAACGGACGTCCATATAAATAAGGCCGAAATTTTCCGATTGCCCAAATAATGGCGAGGCACTCCTTTTCAGTTACACTGTAATTCTTCTCGGCTTTACTGAGGGTGCGGCTGGCATAGGCAACGACGTACTCGTCAAAGCCCTCCTTGCGTTGGGCCAGTATGGCCCCTAGCCCGACACCACTAGCGTCCGTATGAAGCTCCGTTGGAGCAGACGGATCGAAATGTCGGAGTATGGGAGGCGTGGTGAGGAGCCGTCGGAGTTCCTGAAATGCATCATCACACGCCTGCGACCACGCTGACAAATCAGAACTTCCGGCAAGAAGATTGGTCAAGGGGGCGATAATGGAGGCGAAATTGCGGACATAGCGCCGGAAGTAAGAACATAGGCCGATGAAGCTTCGAAGCTCTTTGATGGTGGTTGGCTTTGGGAACGCCGCGACTGCATTAAGTTTCGTAGGGTCCGGGAGAATGCCGTCCTTAGAAACCACATGGCCAAGAATTACAAGCTTGCGAGCGCCGAAGTGGCATTTCTTCAAGTTAAGTTGAAGTCGCGCCGCGGAAAGGCACGTAAGAACTTGCTCGAGGCGGCTGAGGTGGGTCGCAAAGTCGCTTGAAAATACCACAATGTCATCCAAATAACAGAGGCACGTTTTCCATTTCAGACCTCGCAAGACGGTATCCATCATCCTTTCGAAAGTGGCAGGCGCATTGCAGAGGCCAAAGGGCATAACGGTGAATTCATATAGTCCATCCGGTGTTACAAAGGCTGTCTTCGGGCGGTCACCCTCTGCCATGGGCACCTGCCAGTAGCCAGAGCGTAAATCTAATGAAGAAAAGAACTCTGCTCCTTGTAGGCAGTCCAAAGCATCATCGATGCGCGGCAGAGGGTATACGTCTTTGCGCGTTATCTTGTTGAGTCGGCGGTAGTCAACGCAGAAGCGGATGGATCCGTCTTTTTTCCTGACGAGAACAACCGGTGAAGCCCAGGGACTGTTGGAGGGCTCGATGATGCCACGTTTCAACATGTCGTCTACTTGTTCGTCGATGACACGGCGTTCAGCAGATGACACACGGTACGGACGCTGCCTTAGCGGGGCTTGTTGACCGGTGTCAATACGGTGAACGACCGCAGAGGTTCGGCTTAAGCCTGACTGGTCACGATCGAATGAAGAACGAAAGCGGAGAAGAAGATTTATAATCTCTTCGCGCTGAGTTGGTGCGAGCTCAGAGTCGATGGCATCCGAGAATACGTCCAGAGCATCATTAGGCGCGTTGGTAGGAGTGACAGCACCAATTGGGAGCGAAACCGCAGAATCGGGTATAGTAGCCGGAAGAATGCACTCGTAAAGTTCGTAGCTTCCCAGGCATTCTCCACGTAGTAGGGATGACGGGCTGTGCGACGGATTGCAAACATAAATGGCAGCGTGACCATTGCGAAAAATGACGACGGCAAACGGAAGCATGATATTTCGACGGCACGCAGATGGGACCGATGGCATAAACAACACAGGTGATTTCGGAGGGGAGGCACACGACACCGAGACAACAGCAGCTGAGAAAGGCGCAATGTCAACGTCAGAAGCAGCAAACACTCTACACGAAGCACCATCGTCGGGGTCATAGCACGGCACAGACAACGCGAGTTCAGAACGAGCACAGTCGACCAAAGCAGAATTTGACGAAAGAAAGTCCCACCCAAGGATAACGTCATGCGAAGAACGGAATAAAACTACAAATGTGACGACGTACATCGCACCTTGAATGACGACTCGTGCGGTGCACAAAGCTGAAGGCTGAATATGATGGGACGTAGCTGTCTGCAAAGATAGGTCGGTAAGTTGTGTGGTCACTTTCTTTAAGTTTCGGCACAGTTTCTCGCTAATTACAGATACGGCAGCTCCAGTGTCAACAAGTCCGTGCACCTTAATGCCATCAATATAGAGTTCGATTTCGTTCGGGGGACAGCAGTTAGGTCTTGAAATTTTCGCTGCCAACGCAGTTCTTGCCTCCGGAACTGCGCCCGTCAGTTTTCCCCTCGCGGTGGGCTGTTGCGACGTAACATCGGAGAAATAGATCGACGACGAGGAGAAGGTGAACGGCTTGCGCCGGATGGTCGGCGACCGGGACGTACGTCTAGAGGTGGATTGGTAGGAACGGGATATCGCGGCTGAGTGGGCATGGTGGGCATGTAATGTGAGGTCCCTGCATTGTCGTGAGAAGGGAAGCTGCGACGACGGCAGTGACGAGCTACGTGGCCTGGGATGCCACATGAAAAACATATCGGCCGATTATCTGGAGTGCGCCATTGGCTGACGATAGGGGCACTGTTCGCTGAATAAGGTACCGTAAATGGTCGTGCAGGCGGCGGCGTCATATAAACGTTCTGACCTGTTTCATATACAGCCGGAGACGGGACGGTCAGCGAGCGGGAAGGTGGCGTCGACGAATAAACGTGGCGAGTAGCTTCGTAGGTGGCCGGAGACGCTGGTGCACGTGGTTGAGCAACTGCGGCTGCATAGGTTAGTGGTGCAGTAACAGTTGGGGGAGCCTGAGCTGGCGGCAATGCTTCGGCAACTTGCGATCGAATGACCTGGCGAAGCGAAGGCGACAAGGGTGCCATCGGCTCGGTAGTTCTTGTGATTATAGATAGCTGCCGGGCGACCTCCTCGCGTATGAATTGCTTTATGACTGGTATCAACGCAGAGTGGTCGGCGGTGTCATGGCGATAGTCGAGGGATGAGATGTCCGCGGTGTCTTGAGCAGCGCAACGCGTAGAAGCGCGCTGCCTACGCAGCTCATCATAGCTTTGGCAGAGCTGAATCACCTCGGCGACCGTCTGGGGACTCTTCGCAGCCAGCATTTGGAACGCACCGTCGTCGATTCCTTTCATGATGTTCTTGATCTTGCCTGCCTCGTCCAGAGTCGAATCGACGAGCTTGCCGAGAAATAGCACATCTTCGATGTAGCTCGTGAAAGTTTCATCTGCTCTCTGTACTCGGCCCCGCAAGCGCTGTTCAGCACGAAGGCGGCGGACAGCAGGACGGCCAAAGACTTCCGCGAGGGTTTTCGCCAATTCCGACCAGGTACTGAAATCACTTTGATGATTTCTGTACCATAGTTTTGCCACGTCGGTCAGGTAAAAACTCACATTTGTGAGCTTATCGGCTGCGTTCCACTTATTGACGGCGCTCACCAGTTCATACTCGGCAATCCAGTTGTCCACATCTTGGTCCTCTGTGCCACCAAATATGGGGGGGTCGCGCTGCCGGAGAGCGCCAGCGCAGAAGACAGGCACAGGTGTGAGATCTGGAGTAGCAGCATGAGATGGCCCCGGATCAGTCATTGTAGGAGGTCGTTGGAGTGTGCGGCTGCGAAGTTCCAGGGTGAGGACCAGATGTGCCCAGCACTTCCACCACTTGAAACGGGTTGTTGAACAAGCAGGCGAACTCGGCGAAGGAGAGCTTTATTTAGCGCAAGGGCTAACTGAACGCAAGCCTGCGATCACAGCAAGTCTTCTTCTTTTTCTATCCTCGAGCTCCATGCCCACTACCCTCGTTACAATATATATATATATATATATATATATATATATATATATATATATATATATATATATATATATATATATATATATATGATTCTTCGAATGTCATTCACGCTGGACCCGACGTATTGTATGCAAGAAAGAGACGACGAAACTTTCACGGAAGCGTCTTTACTTAACGTTTTCAGCTGGCCCAGTGGACCAGCCTTCGTCAGAGTAATGTGACAAGAGTTCATACATGGCTTTAAAAGCTCCTTTCAATAACAGGTCAGCGCCATCTGCGCTGGTTAGCATTACAATGAGCATCATAAAATGTCGTGTGCTTCAGAAAAAGAATATATATATATATATATATATATATATATATATATATATATATATATATATATATATATATATATATATATATATATATATATATATATATATATCATGACGAAGGCGAGACTTTGGCCGAAACTGTCGATATCAACACTTTCTATCAGTACGTCAAGTGCGAGGGAGAAAAAGAAAAGAACGAGCATGACGTAACGCCACCACCCTTTGCAAGTCAGCCCGTTTTAAAGTACGCCGGCCCAACACGTGACCTTTTGCATCAAGATCACGCAAGTGACGAGACTTGCCGAACGTGCCTTTATCCGGAACGCGTTTGTTCGGCTCACACCGGCCGGTTCACGCAGGAGGTTCAAAAACGGACCACCGCCGAGAGTGCTGAAACGTATCGCCACGCTCTGACGTTTTGATCACGTGTTGAGCCGACACGGTTGGCTTCATTTGGCTTCACACGTGTGACGTAGTGCTCCTTCGTTTCTTTTTCCTTTTGCTATGAATATATGTCAACATCTTAGGCATAACTTAACGTCATCACCCGATGACTGATCTTTCAACTACCAGACGTCTCTCTTTTTCTTTATTTTTTGTTGCTGAGAAATTCAAACCGGCCATTCTTTGTACTTTGTACTTTCTACTACTGTCAAACATTCCAGTGAATATCAATGTATGGTTACTGATTCGACCTTCACATGCGACCCCGCCCCTACCCGTTTATGTAGTAGTATGCAACATGTAATTAACCACTCCGCATATATCTAGGTCGTAAAACACACACACACACACACACACACACACACACACATACACACACACACACACACACACACACACACACACACACACACACACACACACACACACACACACACACACACACACACACACACACACACACACACACACACACACACACACACACACACACGGAGAGAGAGAGAGAGAGAGAGTCTCTCTTTTTCTGCGCCCTTGTTTTCCTTGCCTCACATAGAGAAGCGTGAAAAAATGCTACACCAAAAATCCAGAATTTCTACACTGACGGAAGACTGTACACAAACTTGAAATTTCGCATACCTAAGGGCGAAATACATATACCTTGTCCTGAATATAATCAAAGCAAATACCGTGACTATATATTGGAGGGAAAGAAGACTGCTAAAAAGAGATCCACGTCGAAAAACCATTTCACCAACAGGAACACGCCGAAAGATGACAGAAAGTGCAGCACAGATGCACTCGTACCTGCTCATCTGGTTAATATCACTTCTTGTACATAAGCGACGTATACACGCATAGCGCTAATTTACGACGCCAGACGGCAACGCGAACGTGTCAGTCGGTTGCATTAGTGTGTGCCGCCCGAGAACACGCTTGACTATATTAGTTATATTAGTGAAAAGCAAGCGCGGAATCCATTAGCGTGAATGCTCGCACAGCGTGCGAGAAAATAAAAATAAACAGGAACAGGAAAAGTAAACAGACCCGCGGGCACAGCCCAGCATTTCGTTAGCACGTGCACACACTTCACGTCGACGAAGCGGTCGATAAATTAAGCTGCTCTAGTCTAACTAGATTTGAGCCCAGCAGACCTTGTTTGCAGAACCCACCGAGCGGCGATTATCAAAATTGATCTACAGCTTATACGGTTACATAATTAAGCTCGTATTAACGCTAAATTTTCTCGGTGAAGATAACATCAACAACGCCCGTCCTTGGCGTCTCAAGGTTCTTCGACGGAAGGGTAGGTGAAGTAATAGCGTAACAGCACCATGTCTTAAAAATAGCACGGGAGTATACTACACGAATAGTGGGTTAAACAGTTGTATTTGGACCATATTCACACCTAACGCTTTTTGTTGCTAGCGATAGCCATGCATGCCCTTTCAACTAACAATATAGTTATGTATCGAAGTTTTGCTCTGCTCACTTAGTATGAACTTCACAAGAGTGGCTTGTTGGACGAGTTGGTTTAGTATCAGAATATCCTATACCATTGAATTCTATAGAATTCTGCGGAATTAAGCACAAAAACAGGGATGAAGAAAGAACTACACGAACATGGCGCACGAACACAGCACTGTGTTCTTTCTTCATCAATTTTTTCTGGCGCTTAATTCTACTATGACACTTAGTATTCAGCTTTTTCTGATACTGAGGCTTTGTATCGATCGCTTCAAATGCAGATGTTCCCATGACAGTCACAGTTATGGGAGGAGCAGGGGAGGAGGTCAAGTGTTAAAACCAATATGTGAACACGAAGCACACCGCAGTGGAGCGTTTCAGAAGTTTCGAGATTCTGGTCTTCTTTGAAGTGGACTGACATCGGACCACACACGGGCCTTCATGATTTCGGCTCCATCAAAAAGCGACCCCTGCGGCTGGGATAAAAGTCGCGGGCTTTGAGCCTGTAGCTGAGCCCTATAACCACTTTACCGCAGCGGGTGACAAAATCTTGTCTCCATCTGGTGACACAAAACTTGGTGACATCTTCACCTAAACTAATTATACAACCAACCAAATGAATAAGTATTTTTCCATAGACTCCCCTTAAGCCTAATAACTGGTGTTATCAAAAATACAGATCCAGAGTTGCTTCCTGAATGGCCGAACCATACAATAACACCTGGAAGGGAATCTGGCGCTATAGTGTCTACGCAGGCTCATTCAGCGGCGCGTGTGCCCGCATGGGAATGATGGGAAGTGCAGGCCTCGGATCTGTTTCGGATGGATCGCGTTGAGATTCGCAACGCTTGTTTGCCGAGTATACAACAAAGTGATATAAAAGTATATTCAATTGAAACTTGCTTCAATTATTTCTGCGCAAACTTTATTGCAAAAAGTTTTTTTAATCATGCATGAGATATAAGTGAAACCTGGAAAAGTTTAACCACCAGGATGTGCATTGCACTGCCATTGCGTTGAAGATCTGGCATCCAAATGTTATAATATAAGTTTACAGCACTTGACAACGAACATGCTCGTTTTTCACTCTATAGAGTACGCATTATCTATTTATAGAAATTACAGTACAGTATCAAGTGAAAAACACCTGACGTTTCGTCTGCTGCGATGCCTGGTGCTTCTGCCCAAGTTGATTGATATGTGAGGTTTAACGTCCCGAAACCACCATACGATTATGAGAGACGCCGTAGTGGAGGGCTCCGGAAATTTCGACCACCTGGGGTTCTCTAACGTGCACCCAAATCTGAGCACGCGGGCCTACAACATCTCCGCCTCTATCGGAAATGCAGCCGCCGCAGCCGGGATTCGAACCCGCGCCCTGCGGGTCAGCAGCCGAGTACCTTAGCCACTAGACCACCGCGGCGGGGCAGCCATCGCAGGTTGTATTGCACAACAATAAAATTTCTCTTTTGTTGTGCCAACCTTTCGGTGGAGCTGCAACGTTCAGTTATTTTTATTTTTATTTTAAATACTGGCGAGCTATTCATCTATCTCCACTTGTCCACTATAGGCTGACGTCGTAGCGCTGTACAAAATGCGTCTGCATCGTGTGACAAAGGAATATGGATCGTCGCGCCACAGCCGGTAAGGAGAGTGCGTGTTTGTATTTGTTCTAAGGAAGCAAGAAGGCGTATCGCCTAAGAGCAACGAGAATAATGAAAACGTATTTCATGCTTTCATATGGTTCTCACTCTCGTATATTGAGTTGAAGAAACAAACACCGCAGACTGCCGGCGGCTTGACTGGTTACTCCTTTACCTTCACGGATTAACTCCTTTACCTTCACGGATTAATTTCTACAAGTATTCGTTCTTCCCTAGAACTATTAATAACCGGAATAGCCTGACAAATGATGTCGTTTTACACAAGTAACTGCCATTGTTTGAAAACAGCATCGCCTAAACCATCCCTACACATTGCATCGTATTATTTGTTTTATTGTAATTATTGTGTTAGTCTGTAACCCGTATTCTACGTGTTACGTTATTATGTGCTATGTTACTCGAAAAATTTGTTGAAATAAGCGTTTTTGAACCTTCGCCTTGTATACTCACATCGTACGACTTATTGTGTTTTAATTATTATTTTGTATGTACACATTCTCGAACATTTTTCCCCCCCTGCCATGATCTTTCAAACTGAAGGATCGCAGTATTTAGAAATAAATAAATAATAAATAAATAAAATTAAAACACCATTTCTTTCTTTGTCTCTCTCTCTCTCTCACACACACACACACTCACGCGCACCTATCTACAAACTTTAGGTCAGAATACTCCATGCAAATAAGCACACCATTCGCGCGCATAGCGATACGTGAGTGAGTGCGAAAGACTCGTCCACATCTCACCTGCGATAAGCCGCCCACTTCGAGGAAGGCCGGCTTGCGCGCCTTCATGTGCGAGTGGACCCGCTTCAACATTCTGACTCCGGCCGCTACGGCCTTCTCAGTGGCACGACGCAGACGCATGTCTCTCGGCCCGCGGACGCCCAAGACCCGGGCCTTCGGGTCTCACGAAACGCTGGCACGGCCGGGCTCTCATCTCGACCGGCGTGCCAGACCGCCAACGACACGCCGAGACTGCCCCGTGTTTTCGATCTTGTTTCCGGCCTTTTCCGCCGTCTCTTGACGCACAAGTTGTCGGTTCCCGCCCTTTTTTTTCTCCTTTAACTCTTATTACAGCACCATTGACGACAACGAAGCACCACTTAAAGCATATTCGCAAGCGTAAATACAATATCCATCCCGTAGGTAGACTGAGTCTGGTCGCAAGGACACACAAGAGTACGTAGAGCGGTCACTTGCCCAAAGTCTTCACTCTCGTAGAGGTCCCAGGTCCCAATGAACTCGAAGGAAACGTTGACTAGCTCATCACACAAACCAGAGTACCACAAGATTACCGATCGATTATCATATTCGTCATCAGAGCGTATAGACTAACGACGATCTACGCCACTGACATAACAGGAAAAGAGATACTTGTCGAATGTTTTCCAAACACCACCTCAAAGGAGGTCATCCTCACAAGAGGACGAGTACGCTCCAGTACCTAAGTATTCACGGGATGAAAAACACGGGCGCCCTTTGGCGGTACGTGTTCAGAACCACCGGTTTGCAAGTGCCGAGGTACACACACACACTCACACGCGGGCCACGTCACTACCACAGAGAGAAAGAGAGAAAACGACGGCAATTCTCTTCCGAAAGCGCGTAACCACTTTCATCAACGCCGACACACCAAAATGACGCGAGGACTTTCTTGGCAGGCGCAGGCGGCGGTTCGGGCAGCCAAACGCAACTGCGGCGGCGGTGTCGCCCTTTGGAGTGAGTCGCAGGCCGCAGCAGACGACACGCCGGGGGTCCCGTAGCAGACGACGCGACGCCGCCCGGTAGCGGCTGTCGCGACGGTGCCGTTTCTCTCAACTTTGTTTCTTCTACCTCACTGACGTCGCACGACGAAAAGAGGCGCCGTCGTCGATGTTTGAGCAACGCGCACCAACGTTGGAGACGGGACAGACGTCGGAGCGCGCGCTACAGAGCGCTAAAGTTGCCCACCACAGTGACGGACGCTGGCGAGGGGGCGAGCGCACCCTTGACAGCCACTCAGCGCGCGGACTCTCCGAAAGTGAGAAAACGAAGACGGTGCACGTTGGGATACGAGCACGGCGCGCGCGGACGCCGCTCGCGAGCGCTCTGCCGCGAAGCCTGCGGAACTAAAGGATAGGTGGCGCTACTCAAAACGAAGGTGAAGAAGGATGGCGCGCTCCGTATACCCCGTTTTATATACCGTGTCATTTCTTCCGTTTTATTGCGCAGTAGCACCCTAAATTTCTGTCCTTTCTTTCTACTTCTAGAGAGCATGAACATAGCGAGCGTTTGCAAGCGCTCGTTGAGCAGAGGCTTCACTTTTTGGATTCGGTCTCTGCACTGCTCCTCGAAGCGGCGCCACAGCAAACAATGTCAGAATTCGTAAGGAGTTGATGGTGGGCAAGTGGTTCTGCTGTTGGGTATTCAGGAAAGCGATTGTGGAAACAAACGCTTAGGTTATGTCTCCTTAGCATATCAGGAAACTACATCGCAACTTTATTCATTCATAAATTTGGCGTTCAATTTGCCAGGAGTATGTTCCGCTACACGAACCCCTGATGTATACTTCAATAACAACTGTGACACAAACATTTTTTTTTGGTTCATATACCTAGCATCCCACACGACTTGGACAAGAAACAAGACAGCTTTCTTTCTTTTGTTTTTCGGCTTACTCATTTATTTATTCATTTCTGTGCCTCCATGGTGATACAGTTGCTACGCGGTGCTCAGCTCTGCTGTTGACCTGAAAGTCATAGATTCGACCTCGGCCGCGGCAGTCATTTCTTTGATAAAGGCGAAGTGCTATATTGGATTCAGGTGCACGTTAACGAACCCCAGGTGGGGTCACGATTTCCGAAGCCCTCCTCTACACGGCGTGCCTCATCATCACACCGAGGTTTTGGTACGTAACACCCCATCATTCATTCATTCATTCATTCATTCAGTCAGTCAGTCAGTCAGTCAGTCAGTCAGTCAGTCAGTCAGTCAGTCAGTCAGTCAGTCAGTCAGTCAGTCAGTCAGTCAGTCAGTCAGTCAGTCAGTCAGTCAGTCAGTCAGTCAGTCAGTCAGTCAGTCAGTCAGTCAGTCAGTCAGTCAGTCAGTCAGTCAGTCAGTCAGTCAGTCAGTCAGTCAGTCAGTCAGTCAGACTTTTCTCTTTCTTTCTTTCTTTCTTTCTTTCTTTCTTTCTTTCTTTCTTTCTTTCTTTCTTTCTTTCTTTCTTTCTTTCTTCCTTTCTTCCTTTCCTTCTTTCTTTCTTTCTTTCTTTCTTTGTTTACTACTGCGTTCATCAACAGAATTGACTGATTCCTCGAATTGACGTCACATGGCAACAGGCTTGCTCTAAGACGCCGCACGCCACCCATTTTCGACGTGGAGCAACATTGCAGCGGTCGAGTGAGATGGCTTGAACGCCCTCATACAGGCAGTATTCTTCCTCCTACGTTAGCCAACCGCTTCATGTCCGCTCCCCATAACCGACTTCGTGAGGTCTCTATTAATGCACGGCGATCATTGAGAACATCGTTTTGTGTTTGTATCGATTACCGACATTAGTTTGATCCAAAGACGAGCGGTGCACACAAATGAACACAGCTTAGTCATTTCTGTTTTTTCGGCAGACTTCCTCGTGCAATAAAGAATTAGAGGAAAGTTTTCCACTCTGATGAGCTACGCCGTTGGTCATGACGGAATCAACCGACTTCCTCTTGTGTCATAATTAACATCTTATGGCTCTTCGTGTAATGGGAATCGGTTGTGAGGTATACCACACTTGATGGCTTGAACATTCCAATGAGATATGATAGCTCTGTGTGTGGAGTAGGTCGTAGCGATTGAATGTGTGCATATGCCGGCAAATTAACACAAAAATAAGCGCCATTGCATGTAAATTTTCATGCAGTCTTTCGAACAATATTCTCCGTTACTTGTCCTACATCACTTGCAGTGATTTTATTTACGCATTTGGTCAAGAAATCGAGGATGATGATATATGAGGTTTAACGTCCTAAAACCACCATATGATTATGAGAGACGCCGTAGTGGAGGGCTCCAAAAATTTTGACCACCTGGAGTTCTTTAACATGTGCACCCAAAGCTGAACACACGGGTTTACAGCATTTTCACATCCATGGAAAATGCAGCCGCCGCAGCCGAGATTCGATCCCGCGACCTGCGGGTCAGCAGCCGAGTAACTTACTGCCAAGAAATTGAGTCTCATGTGCACATATTGTTCATTTACTGCATTCATCACATTTATGTAATGACCCATTGTTGTGTTGACAGTGTAAACAAGAAAGAAAAATAATCTGCGGACTATTGATAAACCGGCACCCACAAGGGTTGCGATTTGCTCATTACAAACTATAGAACCGATTCTCCCAAGCCGTCCGAAGGAAAGTGCCGTACTAACCCTAAGCAAAGTTCATTCACTCAGTGTGTGAGCTCAATTTCATGTAAATAGACAACATCGATGAAACAAAAGTCGGCGATTTTGAAGAGAACAGAAATGCGATTTGCTATCCCACGTTCGAGTGTTAAAGGAAGCCCATGCAGAAAACTCAAAAGCCGGAAATAAAGAACGAACGATATAGAGAAAGGACACATGCACACAGTCGCAGCAGTTGACAGCTCAGGATAACACTTAACTGTGATTGCTAGAGGGACTGACAAGTTGGCTGTTAAAGTAGCTACGGGAAAATGTCTTGTTTTTTTGTTTTCTTTGTCACGCTGCGGATAGCGAAGCACACCACAAGGAAACGAGCCTAATGACATGACAACGACTGCGCTGACTGCTGACCACGAAATGCGAAGCTGCGAGGTCACAATGAAACACGAAGTTCAAGAATGGGCTCGTCACTGCCATGGCTTGTTAGAGAGCAGAGTAGAGACGCCTAGGCCTGTTGGTTTATCGTCATCATCATAATAATAATTCTCATCAGTGTCTGCTTTTCAGCTATTAGCACTTTCAGGCTCCCCACTTCGCAATATGACTGCGACAAACTTTATGTGGACTGGTCCAGACCTGCATTTAAGCCGCCTTCGCCACCTCGATGCAAGAGGCTTCGCGCCAAGCCAACCATCCGGCCTGTATCGCCGTTCACGGACAATTCCATCACTCAGTGCTGCACTTAATACATGGAGCAAACTTGTATGTGTATTTATGGCACGACGTAATACTACGCCCGAGGGCAAGCTTTCGAAATTGAAGGTGACAGAAGAGCTGAAATTCTGACAGAGTGACGCAGCCGTCTCAAACTATCCAGATGGAATCTAACCCAGGATAATTTCCGCTTCGCGCAAAACAAAACTTCGTTTGTACCGGACTGAGTGGCCATGCTACTATACCCCGCAGCATCTGTGGGCGTCCTCCTTCGCACACTGTTTACGACCGTGGGCTGGCAGCAACGACTGTGATTTCGAACACGGGCGAAATGATAGTCGAGCAAGAAATAACTAACACATGCACCCGACAGCGAAGCTAGCTCGTTGAGCTGGTCAAACTTGGTGACCTTTCAGATGCGGAAACGACGCAGCATGCTCGTGAACGAAATAAGTTCCCGTCGCGCAATGGGCTGGAAGGATACGTAATAAAAGAAAAAAGAAGCGTTAGTACTCCTCCGCGGCCTGGAGAATTTCGACACAGTGAGGGTGAAACGGAGGGACTTTTACAGCTTGGAATCGAACCACGTGCCTAAAACGAAACTTCAGAACCACCTACGCGTCATCACAGATGGCGGTTTTTACACTCCTTCCGGACGCAAGAGCGGTCATACCGAATTCGTGTGGTAATCAACGAGAGAGGAACAGAAAGGACGTCTGTCTCCGCGGCACGGGGATGAAAAAGGTTGGGAGGTAGTCAAAAGGGCGTACTGCTGCGAAACGCGCGTTGGAGCGCGACCAAAGTTCTGGGTGCCGGTCCACCATGCCGAACTAATTCAATCGAAAGTGCCTCAACTCACGCCGGAGGCGAGTGACCCGCGAAGGCACGTTTTTTTTTTACAACTGACGTCATTCAGCGACGACGAAAGGAACAGAAACTCTGGATGCTGCGGAGATGCACGGGGAAGCGATTGTTTCGGGAGGGCGAGGGGTCAGGTTGATGAACGACAGAGTGTGTTTGTGCGGGAAAGCTAATCGAGTAGATTCGTGCGAGTTTCCTGCGAGCTTCGTTTATGGTCGTGGAGAATTCTCGCAGGATGAGTTTCGCCTCTTCGTCAACTTCGTTTACGGAAGTTGAACCGAACTCTTTGTTTGCGGCCTCAGTAATTTTCCTTCTGGTAAAGCGACAGTCCGTTAGGTTAACGTTAGTTCTCTCTGTTTACAATAACTTGGAAATTCGCTCATCGTCCATGCCCCTGTTAAGTCGACGTTTTGGAATCCTTTCATTGTTCGAAAAAAGGTTCGCTCACTCGAGAAACGGGCAAGAAAGCTGACGAGGTATACCTTGGGAATAGGAACGAACGTACAAACACGCATGTGCCACTAACCACGTGCTGCATTTAAGTGGGCGCACAGCCGCTTTTGGCACTCCGCTCGAGTGATCTTGCAAACAACTGCAGAAGTCTTAATTGAGAAGCAGTGTGGGCAATACACAATACTTACAAGGTGTCTCTGCTATCCCATTAAGCAGTGCCTTAAAAGTAACGTGTTTTCCCTAGAATAAAAGTATCAGCGTAACTAGACCACATGCATGTCCAACGTCGCTGTGACAAAACCGTGCACCTAGGTGGTATGCGAACCGTTGAAAAGACTCTAAATGTTTCATCATTTATTGATTGGTTGGTTGATTGGTCAACCGATTGCTTGACTGAGTGATTGGTTGATTGACCAAAATCTTGAGTGATCGCTTGCTTGCTTGAATGATTGATTGATCGATCGATTGATTGATGGAAGTGTCAGTTAATTGGTTCACTACATGATTGACCGACTCACAAACCGCTTGATTTGTCTTCCGAAGTGATGCAAATGCTGGGCAGGACGTCGTAATTGCGTCATCATATCATTTCGGAAAGTCGGAGTTACGATGTAAAACGTGTGACGTCCACTCCACAGGGGCCTACACAGTTATTCACTGCATCTCGCGGTGAACACTGGCACGCATAATACGGAGGCTAAGACCAATCAACTAAACTATCGAAATGACCATCGGTACAATCCCTGGTCACTTATAAATAAACGCCTTGGCACTGGATACGTGTGCTGCGGGATAAGCGATTCCCCGTATCTATTGAATGCGCCACGAGTGACACTCCCCACGTGCACTCGCGCCATTAGTAGGTCACTGGGGCAGCCGGGTGTGGCAGTCTTGTCTTTGCCGAGAGCACTATGCTCTCGGGCTGGTACAGCCAAGAGTGAATATATTGATGAACCTCACGTGACGACTTGACTGCTCGGGGCTTCCCCACAAGATTCGCCCGCTTCAATCAGCACCACGCCCAACAATGTTTGCCCAGCACAAATTCATCGCTGCGTCGTATTCACACCATCTATAAACCAAATCGAGTTGAAAATGGAATTCCCCGGCAGTTTTAGGGACATACGGCGTATAAGCGAGGCTCACGTCATCTGGGGTTACGTGCTATGGTTCGCATCTCACTGCAAGCAAGCAGAGCGAGTTGCGAGTTGCACCCAGGCGCTAGTGTCGATTTATGCGCACACGACTTCCAGCCAATGTGTTTGCTTCCGAGAAGAAGCGTATCTCCAAGCAAACGAGAGTGCCTCGATGCCCGCTCCTCCGCGGGGGCGCGCGCATCGAGGCACCCTAAAGCAAACTTAAAGCAAGCGTCCTCACGCGGCATTTCCGCACGAAAGTCCGTACAAGTGTAAGTCGGATGTTTATCGACTCAAGGTTTCGTCTACATAACCCCTGCAATTGTTTTGCGTGCGCAGAGTACTGAATATTAGCTTTGCCAACAATTCATACAAATATATTTATATTTCTGGCTGTCTTGTTTATATCTGCTTCTTTATATCTATATATCTATATACATCTAGATACAGTAAGGGCCAGTTGAGATTGAATGTGTGCATTGCATACGTTCACTTTTCATATATGTCATGCATTCTATACTCATACATTTCAGCTTTGTTGTTGTTCTCGCATGTTCAAGAACGCACAGAGCTATTCGCGTCGCGCAGGCAATCAGGTTACGCCCCGCCGCGGTGGTCTAGTGGCTAAGGTACTCTGCTGCTAACCTGAAGGTCACGGGATTGAATCCCGGCTACGGCGGCTGCATTTTCGATGGAGGTGGAAATGCTGTAGGCCCGTGTGCTCATGGGTACTCACGTGCTCAAGTTAAAGAACGCCAGGTGGTCGACATTTCCGGAACCCTCCACTACGGCGTCTCTCGTACGTAATCACATGGTGGTTTTGGGACGTTAAACCCCACCTATCAATCAAGCAATCAGGTTTCGGATTGCGACAACATTCGAGAAGCCGGCTGCAGATACACAGAGACGCGCCTTGCGCCGAACGACAACATCGTTGCATTTTAGATGGCACAAAAACAGTGACCCGGAAAAACATAAACGAACACATGCGTTTCAATATAAACATTCCCTGTTAAGTTTTATACGATATCAGTTTCTTGTGGTAGCACAAATTCGATATCTTTTTATCAGATTTTTTATTCATACACGAAAATAACACGGGAAGTTAGGCTACATTAAAGTCTGCTATCTCATCCACATGATTGTATTATCGACACACACACACGAACACAATCACACACACAAGGAAAAACTAGAAAAAATAGAAGAATAAAAAAAGAAAAATATTCAGAAGGAATTTCTGATGCATATACCTTATCCGGTTTCTAAAAAAAATTAACAGATATTAAGGGAAGAGTGCAAGCCATACACGGCGACCATATAGATTACCACAAATAGAGTCCTTAAGATAGCTTTTTACGCATTTACGCATAACGTGGCTATGATATATGTTCACTAAAGGCACACCGCTGTGTATACTTTCTTTGGGATCATGAAGCACTGCCTTTATTGTTCCGTACGCACTGTATCGTGAACAGCCCGTCCACTAGCGTCTCCCTACGAATCCCTGATGATCCTCCCTATAATCCCCAACATAGCAATGTCCACAACACCCACTGTCCTGCCGCGCGAAGCTCAATTACTATCCCATCCGGAGACGCAACTAGGCGAGCATCGCCCCCCCCCCCTTTTTTGTCCCTTAATTCCGCCCACTTTCTTAGCGCATACAGCTCTGAGCACACTTAGAAAACTCGGCCACGCAAAGGGGGCTATATCAAAGCCTCCAGCGGCACTTGCCCAATAACCCAGTGCCTTCACGTTTAATGGTCTCTGGTCTTATCGTTTCTCTCGCTCTAGTCTTTCTTTCATTTATTTCATCGACTAATTTCTTTTATGCACCGTCCTACCCGCGCGTGGGCTCGGCCATTCATTTCCTCATTGTGCGGGCTGCAATGCTTCTACGTCAGCACGTGCGCATGCTGACGTCAAAGTGCCTTCTCGAAAAGTCAGTGTCATCGGCCGCTCAAAGTCTCGTAATCCCACAAGGCGAGCGCGTTCTTAACTTTCTCTGGATAAGAACATCGAGGGAAAAGAAAGAAAGAGAGATAGAAGGGAAGAAAGACCAAAAGAAAGAAAAAAGAAATAAAGATAGAAAGAAAGAAAGAAGGAAATAAAGAAAGGAAGGAAGAAAGAAAGAAAGAAAGAAAGAGCGGTCGAATGACTGATCTTGGAGACACCGTCATGGGATGAAGGAAGCGTTATTGCAACGGCTATTCTTCCAGAACTTCCACAGAGAAGGAGTGAGAGAGAGAGAGAGGCTGTCTCGGCGGAAAGCTTACGGCCAGGTTCTGATTTTTTTACTCACGTGCCACGCCGTATAACGGTAGGTCCCGCACCGGAAGATTGCATCTTCACAGAGAGCGCTGCCTTAACGCGTAGCTAAAAAACAAACTATAGTAACGACACCCTCTTTGGGACTCCTTCCGTATCGCGAGAAAGCGCGGCGCGTGTTTTGTTTGCGTGCCGTCGGGCGCGCCTTTTCTGATTGATCGTCGGCAATTGCGAAAAAAGGCGAGTCATTAACGAGTGAGGCTGACGACGGATGTCGAGACGAGGCTCGTGTGGTTAGATGTACGGTTAGAGAGCGAGAGATTGAGAGCCGATCGCCTTGTTTCAAATGTAATACGACGGCACCGCAGCACGCCTTCGTCTTGCACGCATTGCGACCCACATCAGGGGCGTAGCCAGCTGGTGATTTTGGAGGTTTCTACGTCCATTCGCCCCCAACGTGAAAATTTTACATTTTGTACGTGTATACATACTAGGTGTATCAGAAGCCCATGCAGGTTCGCACGCAGCGTCTCTCATAATCATATGGTGGTTTTGGGACGTTAAACCCGACATATCAATCAATCAATCAATCAATCAATCAATCGATCAATCAATCAATCAATCAATCAGGTTCGCACGCACTCACCCCGACATAGAATAACGTCACTGTACACTCTCTTTTCTCTCTGATTTTCTCTCTCTCTCTGCGGGACATGGTTTCGTTTTAGGTTGAATTTATCCAGAACAGCGCCACAAGCGCCACATATAAGACTCTGGAGGCCTCGGGGAAAATCTGGGTAAGGAAATTGCCCAGGCTTTCTTTCAATTACATAGCTCAGACCTTCTGTAGCGTTTTATTTGCCTGTTGGCTGCTAATGAATCATATAAAATGATACTTTTTCATTCAAAACTGACTCAACGGGAGGCAAGATTTAAACGAAGATATGTGTAAAAGCAGAGCCTCAAAGGTAAGGAAGAAGAAAGAAACTCTAATTGGCATTCTCAAGGTGTTTTGAGATCAAGTATGATTGTACATTCTGGCTGTGAGGTAAAGTTGGTGAATAATCTACAATGCGTTTAAATAAAAAACAACAACAAAATTATGCTGAAGGCTTTATATAAGTTTGACAGGTATACAGGTACAGATCATTTTTTCTACAAGAAGAAGTTTGCTTTCATTTAGTTTTATTGTCCGTCAGTTTGGACCCCCCACCCTCACCCACTTTGTATTGTTGTCATGTCAAAACTCAATTTCATTGCCATGCCGCTACACCGCAGTAAGATGAAAAGTAATCGACTGTGTTTTCACTGACGAATTCTACTCCGCTATTTTGTTCTTATCTCCGTTGCGTAAAGCAATGTGGTATAAAACGTTAAGTGAAATGACAATTTGTTCAAAGCGGTGACGCACCTACAGGGATGCTGACCGGACGGGCGTGTTTACTCGCAGGACTGCGTAGCAAACATGTCGTCGAAGGAAAGCCTAAAAACGGACGGCGAGGTTTTCCGTGAAGACCATACGATGTATTTTAATTAAGTCCTAGTCACCCGACCGGTCACTAGTCACATTTCCTGGTACACTCTAGCATATTAATACTACTGCTTAATTAGGTGGGAAGCCACGCTAGTTGCAAAAGAAAGGTCTTCAAACGCCCCCTTTTCCGTACCCGCAAATACTCACAATGCACGATCTGCTCGCAATGTGGCTGCGTCGCCTCCAGCTCTCACATACTGTGGGACTACATCGAACATCCCGCCGACCCTCACCCAATGCGAGGGAGTCGACCATTTGTACGATTCGAAAGGTGGCTATCCGGGACATTACTAAAGCGAAAGCCTTAGGCACCTCCTCAAACAATAAAATTGACTGTTGGCGGCAGCGTCACCGAGCGATGCAAAGGGTCATTGCCACGTTATGACGTCACCATATGACATCATCGTAAGGACCCGAATAACCAAAAAATTGTGACGTCACAATGTCATTATCATGATATATGGTTCAAGCGGCGCGTGCAGGACGAAGACAAAAAAAAAACGAAGAGCACAAACTGGTGCTGCATCATTACGCGACGTCATCACGACGTCAAGCGATGACGTCTTCACAAAACATTGACGCTTGGCCAAAAGTGCAACGATCACGGAGGCTGTGCAATAAAAAATAAAATACAAAGAGCCTGCAGTGTTTCCGATCCCAGAGGCAAGGTGAAACTATGCTAGGTGCAGAAAGGGTGGGGGTGGGGAATCATTACGTTCAACGGGAAGAAAAAGAGGAAGATGGTTGTTGCTATCCAGTGGTCTTATATGGGGTAATGCATAATAGACCTAGCTGGGTTTTTTTATTTTTATTCTTTTTATTAGTGATGTGCTTCACATTGTTGGCGCCTTCATGGGCACTCGCTGCCGCAGAGTTTCCTCTAAATACGCTAGAGGGAACTACGGCGCTAGTGGACCTGCAACGCACGGTGCTTCAGTGAGCATTGTAGTTAACTAGAAATAGGAATGAGGGGTAGTACACAGATTTGCCTAATTTTCGTACTCTTGGCTCCGGTTGGCTTCGTGTGGCTTGGAGCTACTTTGTTACGAAACAAAAAGATCAGCACATGTTCGGCAATTACACTTCACTACCGTAACCTTTTAGGCGTGCCCCGCCGTGGTGGTCTAGTGGCTAAGGTACTCGGCTGCTGACCCGCAGGTCGCGGGCTCGAATCCCGGCTGCGGCGGCTGCATTTCTGATGGAGGCGGAAATGTTGTAGGCCCGTGTGCTCAGATTTGGGTGCACGTTAAAGAACCCCAGGTGGTTGAAATTTCCGGAGCCCTTCACTACGGCGTCTCTCATAATCATATGGTGGTTTTGGGACGTTAAACCCCACATATCAATCAATCCATCTTTTAGGCGCATCATTTCAAATCAGGTCCTGAAGTTCACAACCCGCCCGTTCTTTCTTTGAAAACAAAAGGTAAACAAAGCAATAAACAAAGTCAGAAGTGCGTTTGAGGCTCACTAGCAGGAAGACTATAGAGAAATCCATGTACTACACATCGTTCCCATGGTCGCTGAACGATCGCAGCGCCAGAGTGCCCTCGAGTTAATTTTAGGAAACTCTATGCCCTCTACGCCTTTTGTGAGCAAAGAACGAGCGAAACTAATCTACGCGTAGCTTATACGGTGTCCATGAACACCATTCGCGCTGAAACGCGGCCGCAAAGTACGGGATGCTGACACCCCGACCGTGTCCTCAGTAGCTTACTAACAGCTCATACAGCAATCGTGGCTGGGCGCCCAAACTGTCTCGAGCGCCCGAAACATATTCCTCGAAGACGGGCCTCTTCCCCCTTGCGCCCTGGCAGAGGTACAAATTGGGGACTCACATGCGGTGTATGACTGAGCCGTCGCGTCTTGCTTACAAAGGCGAACACGTGTACTCGGAAAAGCCAGCAGCCGTTGCACGCCGAGACATCAACGTAAACATTCAGCGCGCCAGGCAGTGCGCTGAACTTGACTGCACAGGTGTTTCCTTTTTTCGCGGTAGTTGATCTATACACGCCGACAGCACCTTGCAATGTGGCCATAAAAAAATAAAAATAAATGTAAAGCAGGGGCAAGGGATAACCTATATTGCGCCGGGTAGAGATGAGCATGACAATTTTTTTTTTGTTCCGAACAACACACGCCAGTCCGAGTTTTGCGTAGTTGGTGAGTAAATTCCAGTGTCTGACTGTTTTAAGCCATGTACAAAGTATTCACGCAAATAACCCTAATTAGCTTTCTGTTCCCATCGATTGGAGCAAATATGAATGGGAATGAAGAAGAATGAACCTTATTCGTCGGAGTGAGCCTACGGCAGCATGATTCAAGGTGGGCGGCGACCCTATAGTCCAGGGCGCCGTGAGCATGAGCTGACAGCCAGCCCCGTTCACTAGACATCGCTGGTATTCTTTCGCGGAGACACACAGTCCAAGAAAGCTGTGGAAACGTACGCGCCATCGCTCAGTCACACCGTCCCTGAGACTGTCTTCCCGGTATTTAAGCGCGCCCGAGCGGAGCACACGAGATTAGTAACTACTTTCGCAAGGTCGTCTTCGTTGGTGGCCAGGCGCGCCACGTTACTCCGGTTGCCATACGGCGTTTAAGTTTCTGACCGGCGTAGAAAAGAAAAACGAGCAAAAGGCGATAAAATGGGGACAGTTAAAAAGGAAGGTAGACAAGTTTTCCGGGGAAGTCTTAAGCGTAGCTCCGACTACAGCGACCCCGCGTGATGCCGCGTTTATCCAGGGCTATTCAGACATCGTCAGTGGCCCGTCGACCTTTCCTGTGAATTTTTTTTCTTGCAATGATGACGGTGTTGATGATGAGCGAACTTTATTTAGGCCCAGAAAAGAGGCAGGGGAGATCCCACTACACCCGGCTTGTTCCATGTAGGGCCCGCCAAAAAGATTTTTCTGTACTTAGATGTGTCTGCGATGTCTTGACCGATTCGCTTGCATCACCTTCTCTCGTCCAGCTTCTGTGAGAGAGGACAATTTAGAAACAAATAGACTACATTATAAAACTTTAGTTGCGAATTCCTCATTGTTTGTTGCCGACGAAGCCTTTACAAAATAGCGCTATCTCAGCGGGAAAAAAAAATGCGCCTAAGTGACGCTGTGATTGCCGCTGGCCAATCTGACACCATTGCTGCTCCATGACGACAAGACTGCGCGGATTTGAAATCTCGTTACAAGTATGAAAAAAAGTGTTTGTCACGAAATAAAGGTACGTATTATTTCGTACAGATAATTATTGTTATATTTTATATGAGCACAGCTTTAGAGTCATGCACATTAAGACTTTGCACCTGTTGGAAGCCTTAGAAAAGCGGGATGCTTTGGAATCAAAACAACTTGAAGAAGTAGGGAGTAACAAAGAAAAACGTACAAAAG
The DNA here is from genome assembly GCF_043290135.1 of Rhipicephalus microplus. NCBI lineage: Eukaryota > Metazoa > Arthropoda > Arachnida > Ixodida > Ixodidae > Rhipicephalus > Rhipicephalus microplus. The sequence goes on along the minus strand of NC_134702.1, from coordinate 78,339,191 downwards.
AAGAAAAACTAAACTTCACATTTTGGGTTAATTACCAACGTGTCAATGCAATTATACACGCAATAAGAAAGCCAGCTTCCCCCATAAACGTGCCTCATGGCCACATCGTGGCAGCTGAAACATTGAAATTTTACTACTTAGGTAACAGTTTTATTTCACTCATTTTTCCCATATAATGAGACAGCATACGACACTGCCATATTAGGATAAAAGAAGAAAAAAAAGAACGTTTTAAAAGAAATGCCAGAGAGTCTTTCCCTGCTTTTGTTGGGGAAGCCTCCTGTAACCTAAGCTGCACTGCACTATCTCGCCACAACGCAGAAAAGCCCACCCTCCGAGTCTTGGAGGAGACCAGAAGTAATGCACGTCTGACGCCGCCGCCACCGCTGAATGGAAGGACGTTTTAATTCCGGCAGGATCGCGGCGGCTTCGTAGCGAAAGTCGAGGAAGAAGGGGGTGTGGCAGGAAATAGCTCGCTGCCTTTAGCGATGGCCTCCACTGTGCGGCGGACACCGGCGCGTAGCAGGGGGTCCCCCGAGGCAGTCGCAGATATTAGCGTTCTCGCCGGAAGAGAATCGCGGTGACGTAGAGTGTGGCTGAAATATAGCCCGCACCGTTCCTTATTTATACGCGCCGAGCTATATGCGGCGAGCGGGCGATTCTAATCCTGACTCTCGGCGTGAATAAACTGCGTTGACCTTCGCGATAGACCCGAGGCGCGCTTCTTATGTGTGCACTCCATGCCACGTGCTGAGGCAACGTATGCTCCTGTGCACGCTAAAGAAAGAAAGAAAGAAAGAAAGAAAGAAAGAAAGAAAGAAAGAAAGAAAGAAAGAAAGAAAGAAAGAAAGAAAAAGAAAGAACGAAAGAAAGAAAGAAAGAAAGAAAGAAAGAAAGAAAGAAAGAAAGAAAGAAAGAAAGAAAGAAAGAAAGAAAGAAAGAAAGAAACATTTATCACACGTATGGGTTCATCACGCGTACAAATTCTGTTGATCTGACAGTGCAACACGATAGACGCAGGTAGGTAAGTGAAACTTTTCGTCATTCCCTTCCCCACGTGTAGAGGAGCTATCCAGGCATAACCCTGCCCTTCCTTTATTCTCACGAAATCTCTCTGGGAGCTGCAAATACGCAAACCACAGTTTAATTAAGAGGACCATCACAACTGGAGACTCCGGATTGATATAGACCACGTGGGTTTCGTGAGCGTGCACGTAAACAGGCGTACGCTGTTTTATTTATTTATTTTTTTATTTTATTTATTTATTTATTTACTCACTTTCACTTAGTATTCATCAAAATACCACCGCCATGGCCTGCGGTCGAACACGTGACCACCTCCACCGCAGTAGCTAGCTGCTGAGTCATCGTGCTGCCGAGTTATTGGACGTGGGTGGGATTCATACCCAATGTGGATTCCTTTCGAGGGGGCAATACACGAAAACACAACTGCAGTTCTCAGACTCCAAGTGAATATTCCAACAGGCCAAAAAATTAGATCGCTCTCTAACTAAATGTCGCGGATGCTATGAACATCATAGTTATGCCTCGTGAAACCCTGGGGTGGTGCCAAAACAAAAAAGAAAAGGGGGGGCGGGGGGGTTGGGCACGGAGGCGAGCGTCGAAAAGCTGACGAAAGGCAAGCGCCTCTCAGCGGTTTCGAAGAAGGTCACTTGTCGAAGGTGCCCCCTCCCCCTCATCCCTTCTTCTCAGGAGAAGTATACTTCCCCGCCTGTATAGAGACACGTAATAATTTATATGCTCTTTAATGACTGAGTCTTCCCATCACTCATGAGAAGGCATTATTAGGAGTGGAACTGTATAGCGTGATCTTTTCTCGGACATAAACGAGTCTTCGTTATTTTCTATTTATTAATGTTTTGTCAGAGAGATGGCAGCAGTGATTATTACATTACTGAGGCATCTCTCGGTTTGAACAAGGACCAACAAAGTTTGCTGGGAAGGCCGATGACGAAAAACCTACATGTCCTAATAAAACGGTGTTGCGGTTGGACGAAAAGATTCTATAAAAATACTGTTACTCACGTTGTTGCATGTTTCCTATGCGCTTCTCCAGACGATGAATGCCTTCCTCGTTTTTCAAAGACCTATTTTGTTTTTCAATCGATTGGTCGGTGCTGTATTTTTGGCTCGAAGGTGATTCCTTAAATCTCTTTCCTTTGCGCTCTTACAACTTTTGAAGTGCACTCTTAAAACTTCGGATGTGGAAGTGGTGAACACTTGGTTTTGCACCGCTAACCTGCTCTATGCGAGAGACACGCTCAAAACCATTCAACTTATGAGCAGAAAAAAAGAAAGAAAAAAATTGGGGGAGGACGGGAAAGGGGAGCCAAAGTGATCATTGCCATCGGGCTCTTCATCTTCAACGTCAGCGAACGAACAGCGAACGGATAAAAGAAAGAATTAGTTCCTGGAGAAATTCGCGAGAACCTTCGCTGAGAACGTCGCCACTGTGCTTCCGTGAAGCGTGTCGTACTCTCGATATGAAACGACGCACGCACGCACGCGCAAACACACACACAAACACACACACAAACACACACACAAACACACGCACAAACTCACACACTCGCGCAAACACACACACACACACACACACACACACACACACACACACACAGACTACGCGTGACAGCAGAGTGATGCATTGTGCTCCTGTGTCTTCACCCTCTCGATCTGGCCCAGTGCCATTGAACGCTGCTTTGCAGGACTGAAATGAAAATAGATGGGCGCGACGCCCACCGGTGCGCAGTGGCGAAGTCTTTGTGCATGGTTCTCGGTTTCCATTAGATAAAGATGAAAATACACCAGGCGTCTACAATGAAATTTCCAAGCGATGGGACAAAAAAAAAAGAAGACAATAGTAGAAGTATGCTGGGGCACAGAGCGACCGCCAGTGAAGAAAAAAAAATGGCAGCACGTCCACGGAGTGAATGATGGATGGTGGGACGAAGCATCCGTCCGTCCATTCGTTCTTGCTTCCGTTCATTCGTGCGTGCGTCTGTGTGGCCGCCCATGCGTCCATCCGCCCGTCCGTGCGTGCGTCTGTTCGTGCGACCGCACGTTCACCTGTGCGTCCGTCCCTGCTTTCGTCCATGCATCCGCTCCTGCATCCGTCCATGCGTTCATCCGTCCGTGCAGCCATCCGTGCGCCCGTCCATGCATCTGTCTGTGTGTCCGTTCGTCCACCTATTCAACACTCCAAGTACCATCTTGCATCTTTTCATCATATATTCCTCATATAGAAGCACCACCATCCAGCGGACATTCCAAGGACTGAACGAGAGGTGGCACACGCACACTTTCTTACGGCTTGCGCTTCGTGTCTACTTCCCACCTTTAACCACCTCGAGTTCATGGTATATACTAGTTCACATGGCACTGCGGGCCAACGCTCGCTAAACCATTGTAAAGCCTAGGAGGTTACGCCCAGCGAGTATAACGTAGCAACCATTTCTTGTCAGATAGGGCTCAATGTACATGCCAATCTCTGCTGATGGGGAATGAGAGACAGGAGAATTAGGCTTTTACTTTCTTACGGCTTGCGCTTCGTATCTACTTACCACCTTTAACCACCTCGAGTTCATGGTATGTACTAGTTCAATGGCACTGCGGCTCAACGCTCGCTAAACCTTTCTAAAACCAAGGAGGTTACGCCCAGTGAGTATAACGTAGCAACCCTTTCTTGTCAGATAGTGCTTAATGGACATGCCAATGGCTGCTAATGGGGAATGAGAGACAGGAGACAGGAGGCTCGAACCCGAGCGGACCCGGGTTCGAGCCTCAGTGTGCCATTAGTGCTAGGTCATGCCTGCCTAAGGCAAGTTTGACAACAAGTTAGAAGCACTGGCGTAACAAAGTGGTAGAATACTGGGCTGGCACCCAGCGGACCCGGGTTTAAGCTTTACTGTGTCATTAATGCAAGGTTTTAACAGCTTTCGCTGTAAAAGAGTGTTTGGTACCACCGATTTGAGGACAACGCCGTCTCTGCCCCTAGCTTGTTACGTTGTGGTTTATGTAGAACGACTTACAAAAACTAAAATTGCTTTATTACTGCGGCTAAGCTCTTCACCAGAACATTTCCTATCCATAACGCGTCAAAATAAAGGTATTGATGATTGATATGTCGGGTTTAACGTCCCAAAACCACCATATGATTATGAGAGACGCCGTAGTGGAGGGCTCCGGAAATTTCGACCACCTGGGGTTCTTTAACGTGCACCCAAATCTGAGCACACGGGCCTACATCATTTCCCCCTCCATCGGAAATGCAGCCGCCGCCGCCGGGATTCAAACCCGCGACCTGCGGGTCAGCAGCCGAGTACCTTAGCCACTAGACCACCGCGGCGGGGCAAAATAAAGGTATAACTGGTACCTATATAAGACGCCAGCATCTACCTGAAGGTATAGATTAAAATGTTCTCACTGAATGTGGGCCTTAAAGCCAAGAGGTTGATGAACTTCTTAAAAAGAATCACAAGTATGCACAAACCATGTTAGACTTAGATGGCGTCAGGTGTGCTGAATTTTACCCTTAGCTGTGATAGCATATTTTAATGCTTGTCAATACTTAGTGTGTGCAGTGATATTTTTTTCTGTCTAACATAACATGCCCGAACCTATCCTAACATCTCAAGTGTTCTTTTTCCCCCTTACAGTGCCGAAAACCGGATTTACTGCTACACTTAGAATCTCTGAATTCACATTTTCTTTTATTCCTTTTGCACACTACAAATCACCATATCGGCGTTTTGGTAACCACGTAGCCTTGCCGTACAATTACATTGACGCAATTACGCAATCCATTGAGAAAAAAAAAAAAAGGCTCTGCGTAGGCAAGCAGCTTCAAGTTATCCAGATATAGAGGGTAGTGAGGATTAGTTAAAACAGGACAAGGAATAGGTAGAAAGAGAAACTATGCCATGAAAGTATTATTTTCGGAAGAATCTCGGTGGTGAAAACAAACAACGACAGTAAGTTGAAAAAATGAATATGTCTGGAAGCGGTATGGCGCAGGTGGCACTAAGGTGATATCAAAAGTTTCTCCTTACCAAGGTAGATAAGATAGCCGGAAAGGTAACAGACATTAGGTCATTCCACTGGAGTAGAGGTAAAAAACACAAATAAGGAAAAAAAAATAAATAACACGACCATGCCTACCTTCCCCTTACCGGCATTTATCGAGTTTCTTCTAAGCAGCAAACCATACGGCAACGTTTCGCAGAAGTCAGTTTCATGCTCGGAACAACGCATAAAGCACCTCTACGCGCGGCACCAATAAAGGAGCTTGAATACGTTAAAAGTGTTACGAAATTTCCTCGAACGGCCTTCGCCGGGCAAAGAATCAGGGACAAGGGAGAGTAGACGGGAGAAGCTATAGGACTGCAATCATCTCGAGCTCCAGGATCAAACGATGGTGCCTGAGGAAACAAGAGTACGCTTTCTCGCATTACTAGACCGTCGAGCGGCAAAGCTCCAGTCAATAATAATGATAACGCAAAAAAAAAAAAAAAACTGTTCGTATTTAAAGAGGAACCAGCTTCGGGAGGAAACGTTTTCTTGATGCTGCACCTGGTGCGATAATATGAGTGGTTGTAAACACAAAGTGGACGATAAAAAAAAACCCACACAGTCATAACACGTTCAAAACACGAAAAAGAACATTACGCAGCTCAGAGATTTCGAAGTTTTGGGAAGACTAGTGATGCAGGTTAAAAAAAAAAAGAATGGTGTTATGACCCAAAGTTTGTTCGTGGCGCACGTTTCCGGCGGCAACGTTGATGCTGTCCAGTGTGGAATATCGTGTTTTACGGAGCTATACTGCGGCGTTTTCACGACCACCCGTAGGCACACTGGGTTGAAGAACCTGGTCTCAAGAAACGCGTAGCACTTTTGCTAGCTTTTTACAATATCTTCTTAGAATTGAGAGTTTGTGGTAAGCCTTTACCCGAGCTGAGGCAGACACGCCGATGAACGAGCGCTAGAAAGGTTTCGGGATCACAAATTTCTAGTTTTGGGATTAACGCTCGAGGCCACTGGTATCCGTATATCTGATTTTTGCAATGACATTTCAGCGAGACGGTATACTAACGGCATTTTACGAGAGAGAGAGAGATAGAGAGAGAGAAAGAGAGAGAGAGAGAGAGAACATAAGGAGAAAGGCAAGGCGGTTAACCAGGGCTGAGCCCCGGTAGGCTACCCTGCATTGGGGAAGAGGAGAGGGGGAAGGAAAGTTATAGAAGAGGAAAAAAAAAGGTCACTGACTGGGCCGACGCGTAACAGTTTCACATCACAAACGGTCAAACAGGCCGGTGTCTTTGAGAAACATTATACGACATGATCGCAAATAAGGAAGGGAAACAAGTGAAAACAGCGCCTGATGTCAGCTCCAGTAGGATACACAGCCGACCGACTGAAGCGCGGCAGCGGAACGAAATAGGCCCGTTCACTCACTCGGCCACGTACTTGGAAGGCGGAGTCATTTACCGTCCCACTCATGAGGTCAGTCTAGACTGCGCGTCCATTGGCGAAGTCTTGTGTAGATCCGCCTTTGAGGAGGAACTGTCGCGGAATTGTACAGCTTTATCCAACTATAATTTAGGATAACCGTGGTACGTTACAGTATACACAAGGGAAAGGGTTGGGGAAACTTGAAACTTAGAAGAAGAGTAAAGAAAAAAAGGAAGAGAGACGCAACGTCAATGTCCAGCAGTCTGTTTGCGGTGTATAAGGCATCAATGCCAGTCTACAACCACTCGTGAATGTCTGTTGTCCATCCCAAGTAAGGAAAATTAGTTCGTCATGTATGTGCATAGTGAAGTTGAGTTTCTGTGTCAAAAGGTAATGTAACTACAACACGTGGTGTTGTGGACAGTAAAGGCGTGCCGAAGACAGCGTTTCGATTAGGGCTTGCCTAATCGTGTTTCTGCACAGTTTCCCTGTCACAGTAAAACAAACAAAAAACCGCAACGAACAGGTCGATGGTACATTTTCAGTGTAAATTACGGGAATAAGTTTACAGCAACCAAAGACCACTGCCGAAATTCGTCCTTTCGTTCGAGTATGCAGAAATCGAAGTTCACTTGGACCATATTAAATGACTATTCGCGCAAAACCTGTGTTAAGCTAGAAAAGGACGATCCTCGTCCTTTTCTCAACAACTTACAAAAGGCAAAACCAGTTCTGTGGAAGCCCGCAGACCACGTGGAAAAATACTGTAAGACTAGAAATTAGACCACTGATCTCCAGTTAATATATATAGAAAGGAGAGCGGTTGTCTGCAAGATGATCCCGCCACACAATAGAAGGTCTCTTCCTTTTCCATAAGCTCTATTATAACTTTCCTCAACAACGCGAGAGCCTAATCGAATCACCCATGAGATCATCGCGACATCTGCTTAATCGCCACAGTGTTCAACGCATTCATGGTTCAACTAACGCCTTCAAGAAATCATTTCTACCGACTGTCATATCAGATTGGAATGCGTTTCCTGACAATATTGTTAGTGAAAGATGTTCTGTTAAATTTAAAGATATATTGTTACAGCACAACTGTCAGTAAGCCGAATAGCCGGCCTGTTCATTGCCCGTTTACCTGCCTCCTGATTCTCATGTTTTCCTTCTTTTTCTTTTCTTGTTCTTCGCTTTGTTTTTCTAAGCAGTATTTACCCGGAGTTTATTATTGTTACACCCCCCTCCCTTATGTATTGCGCCATGAGAAGCCCTTAAGGTAAATAAATAAATAAATAAGTAATGATGATGATGGTGTTTATTATTATTATTATTATTATTATTATTATTATTATTATTATTATTATTATTATTATTATTATTATTATTATTATTATTATTATTATTATAGGTGGCGTGGCGTAAGATTTCTTGCAGAACCAAAAAGCAACAAAACCAACAACACGGTTTCAAAACGTACACGTGGAAACGCTCTAAATAACTACGATAGCTGACATATGGGGAATAAAGGAAAGAAAGAAATAGGAGAACACCGATAACACACGCTAATAGTTCGTAGGTTGCTACCATCCTACGCAATATCAGAAGACACTTGTAACGCACAGCAGGAGAGGGCTATCCTAACGTAACGTACATATCAGAAACGAGCACTGATAAGTAAGAAATACACAACGACTGAGACAACGGCTTGAAGAAGCAGATGACAGCGTGCACCAGAGCAACAGAAGGAAAATGCAAGAAGACTAGACCGTGCCAAGAATAGAAATCATGGCCGAACCGTCGCTTCCCCAAGTGGAGCCGCTCCCCGAAACACAGGACGACTGGTCTTAAGCACGCGATGCGGAGGAAAATAGCAAACGAAAACTGGTGAAGGGTGCGCAAAAGCAGACGACGCCAGCAGTATACAACAAGTAGGAAATCGCAGTGCAACAGAGCAACGCAGGCTCAAGAAGGCACGGGCACAGCCGGTGCCATTGTAATCGTGCTCGAAAAGAGATTGGTAGGCGTTTCCCCGATGCCCTCCGGGAACATGCACTGGGGGACGCGATGAACGAAAGAAGACAAAACTACGACGACGAAGACAGCGAGTTGGAGCTACACGGCGGATCGAAGGAAGGGCGACCAACCAGGAAAAGGCGGTTGTTCGGTGCCGCCGGACGAAAGGCACAGACCCGTACCCTAAGGCGGAGTAGAGAGGGGGGCTAAGGAGCTGTCCGTCAGCAAAGTTGAGGACATCGGTGTGCCTCGAGTTCCTCTTTTCTCCTCCACCTCATCCTCAAACTCCGCTTCTCTTTCTCTCTGTCACCTTTGTCCAATCTTAACCTCCAAGGACACCACGGCGATGTTCCCCAACGGGACTCGGTCCGCACGCGAAAGCCCGACCAACTTACGGGAACCATACGCAAGCGCAAGGCAAATAAAAGTTTTGTTCTCGGTTTGCGAAGGAGATATGGGACTGCCAGCCCCCAGCGGCAACCTGGGGACGATATTGTTCAGCGCAGTAACCAGAGTCATCTGATCGCAACACGGACACGTGGCGAGAAAATGAAGCCGGAAGGAACCAAAGGTGGTTAAGTGACGCCAGCTGTAAAGTCTACTTTTATTTCTTTTCATTTAAACTACAATTACTTATAATCACATTCGTTATATTTCTCTTGGAATCATTGTCTCTTCTCGTTATTACTGCCAGCCACAAAAAGTCACTTCAAGCGTTCTTTAGGTGTTGCTGCTATATATATAAGCATAGCGAAACACCGTAATAAAAAAAAAAAAAAACCAAGGGTCTGGTAAATGCCTCGCGAAAAGAGCAATTCGTCAGGCGTAAGGAGGCAGAGCAACTCCAAACCAGGCGGATCTTTTTAATTAGAAAACACCACCGAAGCAGGAATGAACCTTTTAAAAAGAGCACAAAGCAGACTTTTTATTCTGACTGGAATGTGTGAATAATAAATGTAGAGCGTAATGTACGGTCAGAGTAAGATACATCTGACTACAGCGACATCAGAAGCTTTCAAGCTTTAACGAAAATTGAAAAACATTAAAAGCCCACCAAGAGCCAGCTTAATGAAAGAGAAACACCAAGTAATTAGGTGATCCACGAGGCAATATCGATCATGCTGCCGGTAAGCTGTAATCATTACCAGGTCAGACATACTAGAATATATATATATATATATATATATATATATACTTAGATGATAAGGACCAAAAACAGGTCAAAGTATTCATTGATATCTGGGGTTTAACGTCCCAGAACCACCATATGATTATGAGAGACGTCGTAGTAGTGGAGGCCTCCGCAAACTTCGACCACCTGGGGTTCTTGAACGTGCGCCGAAATCTGAGCACACGGGCCTACAACATTTCCGCCTTCATCAAAAATGGAGCCGCCACAGCCGGGATACGAACCCGCGACCTGCGGGTCAGCAGCCGAGCATCTTAGCCACTAGACCACCGTGGCCGGGCGACGGGTCAAAGTAATATAATAGAAGACCATTATAAAAAAAAGTCACAGATTTGTCGCAAAGGCGAAGCAATGAATGTGATAGCAACAAATTGGAAGGTCACGCGCAGAATAGCAAGCAGATCGAAACGTGTCCCGCGTTTCTCACGCACAAAGGACGCACGAAACATATATACTGACAGGTACAGATTAACGCGAATAAGCGTCTCAGTTGTTACTTCGCTGTGTCTGAAAAGCGCGCCCTTTTCGCAAACGGGGGTTGTGCAACGATTGCAGTGACCTTTGTGCACCCGGTAACTACAACAGAATCGTTACGACGAAACTCAAAGGCTAGCCAAGACGTACGATTTTCCCCACTGCCAGGTAAGGGCGCGCGATCAAGCGTACACACCCTTATTCTCTACGCGGGCTAGAGTACGCGTGCGAGATGAGAGCCGCTGCGCGCTCACTGTGCCATTTTGCTGATAATGCTGAACACATGATAGTCCCCCTCTTCCCCCCACCCCCCAAGATTCCCGCCAACAGCGGTAAGTGGTAGATATGAATACCTTGCGTTTGGTCGTTGAAGCAGGTATGTCTCGGTGGTTCAGTGGCTAACGCATCGCATTGACGACGCGGAGGTCCGACGTTCGATTTCGCGCGCCGGGGCCTTTATTCGGAGATTTTAATTCTTTTTTGCGTTCTCTTATATATAAAAATACGTATAAATATACGGCGCATGATATCGACGTTGACGACGGCGCCAGCGGCCAAATCCAACCGAGAGTATTGCTTCGTGTGTGTGTGTTCCTTCCACGCTCCCAGTTCGCTGAACAATACCGGCTTTCAACCACGTAGCCATTATGATAATCACATATTCTGACGCCCGTTGGCAACAAACACTTGTACCACGCATTAATACTACAATAATTACTTCTGTATTTTGAAGCATATATAGAAGACTACGAATTCGTGAAGCCTAGAAGACTTTGTGAAGAACATGAAAGCTGCTTTCACTGCATTTCCTAGCAGAGGGAGTTCTTTTCACTGTTTTGCAAAGCAAAGGCGTGACCGTGTTGTAGAACATCCGCTTGCCACGCAAAACAACCCTGGTTTGGTCCCCACTCTGATTCTTTATCATTTGTTTATTTCATTTGCATAGTTGTCAGATTTTGCGTTTCACGCTTAAGATTATTTTTCTCTCACAACCAACGACGCCCAAGCCAGAATTTCTGCGAAACAAGCTCTTTGACGCTCTCGCGTTAAAAAAATGAAAACTGAGTTTTCACGTGCCAAAACCGAGATATGATTTTGAGAGACGCTGTAGTGGAGGGCTCCGGAAATTTCGGCTATCCGGTGTTCTTTGACGTCCACTGACCTCGCACAGGTCTCTGCCATTTCACCTCCATCGAAATGTGACCGCCGTGATCGCACCCGCGACCTTCCCGTCAGCAGCCGAACACCCTAACCACTGCTCCATCGCGGCGGACAGAAGACCAAAGGTCATGCTATACCGAAGTAAGCGTCTCTTTCTGAAACTCTAGCGAGTTCAGGTGGTGCACCAGAGTGGTCCAACTAATTCAAAAAGTGCTTAAGCAACTTAATCTTCTCGTCAGAGATAGGCAAAAAAAATCCTGCAACGCCACGAAAAAAAATAAAATTACAAAAAAATTATTAACCCACGCGGGAAACTTTAACATGTTGACTTCGTTGGTACAGACGAACGACTACAAGCTTCGTTACTCGCTGAATATTAACGCCAATTACTGAACGAAGAGGGATCGCAATAAATGAAAGGGTGGAAAAGATGCGCAAACTCGAATAATTCCAACACGAGCTCAACTTGGACAGAGAGTTCTGACAGGAACATCGCATAATTTGACTTTACCGAGTCACGAACACGTTTACATCGCATCTGCATTTCATGCTGTAATATCTCCGTACTTCGTGACCTGGAAGGCCACTTTTCAGTTTGACGTCGGTCCTGAGAGAGGTACGGAGTGGAAGCATCGCATCATATGTTAAGCGGTATGATAAGAGCGCCAGCGGATATACCTTATCACACCGAGATTGGTCGAAGTTGCATGGAGGTTAGCAGGAACATATAAAGATGTACAGTTCTCTACCCCACGCTGGGGAAGGTGTAAGGCAAGACAGAAAGGTAAGGAAGAAAAGAATAAAAAAAGACAGGAAAAAAACAAACGGAAGCACCCCACCAGAATCACAGATATGCAGTATACGTGTATTTCAGTAAGATTTGCGTGGATGAAAATGATACACTTGTCGCGCTGACTCAAAGATGAGCGAGCTATAATTGGAGTTCACAGCATTTGGAAAAGCGCTACAAACGTAGACGAGAGAGACAAGAAAGCCGCACAATCTCTTAGGGATTTGACGACCTTCGATTGAAATCTGTCATCCTCTTCATTTTCAGTCGATTTTATTGATCTATCCCACCCGCCTTGACATATTATATATTTAACAGCCGAACTAACGGTGGACGCATGCGCATGAAGATGGTTGGGTTGGTGAATTCGGCGTTCCACGAAGTTATTATTTCAGGTATAGCGATGCACGAAAACAAAAATACGTTTGTTCAACAACCCAAGCTGGTGGCGAAAATGTGTCTTACGTAGAATATTGTATAGCACACTTAATAATCCTTTTCTTCCCTCTCTTCTGAAACCTTTTAGCCCCATTCCTCATCCCTATAAGGAGTAGCATGCCAGCGGTATATATACTCCGGCAAAAATATTTTCTTCTAATGAACAGTCTCCCTCTCTGTTTTTATGTGTGTGCTTCATTATTTTTCATAAACACCTATATTTTCTCTCTTGCCCCACCACGGTGGTCTAGCGGCTAAGGTACTCGGCTGCTGACCCGCGGGTCGCGGGATCGAATCCCGGCTGCGGCGGCTGCATTTTCGATGGAGACTAAAATGCTGTAGGCCCGTGTGCTCAGATTTGGGCGCACGTCAAAGAGCCCCAGGTGGTCGGAATTTCCGAAGCCCTCCACTACGGCGTCTCTAATAATCATATAATGGTTTTGTGACGTCCAACCCCGTATATCGATCAATTATCGTTTCTCTCTTTCTTCTTAGACGCCCCCTCTCCAAAAGCAGGGTAGTAAACTGCACAATACTTGCCTAACCTCTCTGCTGTCTCTCTCTAAGTCTCCTCCATTTACAATACTGGATTTTAATCAGCTTGAACTGGGCTGAAAAAAAAATATATTTTTCAATATTGCACGCGTGCGCATGTCCCTGCTCCGAGCGCCATTTAAAAAACAACGCATAAAAGATAAAGACAGAGGAGGGAGGGAGACAGAATACGAAGAGGCCAACTTGAACGAAGAGCTTGGTATATAAACTTCTACGGTGTCTTCCAACCAGCTGTCAACGTATCGATGCGAGGTGAAAAACAAACAAAGAACATCACCTTGCTCTTATTCTTCGAAGACGACGCAGCGTAGCAGAAAGTTCTACTTCGAATGAAATGAAAAGAAATTAAATAAAATTTATGTGTCTACATACATCGAAAGTATATAGTGTCTCGAACCTTTCAAATGGAAGAACAGGAAACCCATTAGGGGGAATCGCAAAAGTTTCTAGAATGAAACGCAAGGAGAGCTAGCCCGTATAAAAACAGTCGGCTCGCAAATGCACACTTCAATACCTTCGACTTTCGCGAGTGGCTTAGCAAAGGTAATAAACGGTTTCTCACCGCCGTTGGCCGAGAAAGGATCCTCCTGCAAGACACGCAGGGAGGAGAGAAAGAAAACTAGGCGAAATTGGGAAGCAGGTGGCTAATTAGCCAACACAGGCGCAACGAGGCGAGTGACGTGACGACGCGAGTGAAACGTCCGTAAAGAGGATAAAGGAAGACCCACAGAACGCGACCCTTCGCGACTGCATTATATATCGGAAAAAAGTAGTGACATCAACATTTCCGAACGTACGCACAGAATCATATCATCCGGGAGGTCTCATAAGAAGCCTGAACTATAGTTTAGCACGGGTGCCGAAAGCCGATTGTTAATGCGAAACAATTGTTGTGTGATCACGTAATGCTAAGAGGCTGTACCGGCCACAGAAACTGGTTCAGTCTTTGTTCACTTTGTGCTTTTGACTGGCCCATTCTTTCCGCATTATATGTACCAATTGACTCAGACTTCAACCTCAGTGCAGTATGTCAAAAGTTAACTCGGCTTTCGAAAATTAGTTCTTGCGTGAGACCTAAAGAAAAGATCGTTTGATAACTTATTCAAGGGGAACAAAAATATTTTGACTTAAAGTGTCCTATACAAACTATCATATCAAGTAATAACCAGGAATAAAGATACACTTGCACTACAAATATTATTTTGCGTTTCTCGTAATCATGTGGTGGCTGTCGGACGTTCAACCCCACATTCTCATATTATTCAATCATTTTTTACAAATGCCCATAGCTTGTCTGAAGCCTACTATGGTTATTCGGGTCATACCAGCTCCGGTTAACGATTTTCCACTGGTGGCTAGTATTGATTAGTGTCAGCCAGCGGTGACAAACATTGACCGATATTGGCTGTGCGCTCGAATAATGGTGAAACGAGTCTTTTTAGGGGCGAAGCTCTTTATAGCGGCACCTGTTCGTCCCTCATAGCCGTTGTAGTATGTAACAAGTATAACATTTTGACCTCCAAGGTGGTGCCGGTGAGAAATTTCTTCTGTGCGTTGTTGAACAATAAAGGATAGGGATCAATGTACATGCCAATGGCTGATAATGGAGAATGAGAGACAGGAGCCTTCGGCTTTTTAGTTAACGCGCACGCTGCGATCCCCATTAGCAGCCACTGGCCTGTACATTGAGCACTATCTGACAAAAAAGGGTTGCTACGTTATACTCGCTGGGTGTAACCTCCTTAGTTTTAGAAAGATTTAGCGAGCGTTGAGCCGCAGTGCCATACAGTGAACTAGTACATACCATAAACTCGAGGTGGTTAAAGGTGGGAAGTACATACGAAGCGCAAGCCGTAAGAAAGTAAAAGCCGAATTCTCCTGTCTTTTATTTCCCATTAGCAGCTATTGGCATGTACATTGGACACTATCTGGCAGGAAAAGGTTGCTACGTTATACTCGCTGGGCGTAACCTCCTTGGTTTTAGAAAGGTTTAGCGAGCGTTGGGCCACAGTGCCATGAATACAGTGAACTATATATACTATGAACTCGAGGTGGTTAAAGGTGGGAAGTAGACCCGAAGCACAAGCTGTAAGAAAGTGTGCATGTGCCACCTCTCGTTTAGTCCTTGGAATGTCCGCTGGATGACGGTGCTTCTATATGGGGAATATATGATGAAAAGATGCGAGATGGTGGTACTTGGAGTGTTGAATAGATGGGCGAACGGACACACACACAGATGCATGGATGGACGCATGAACGGACGCAGGGGCGGATGCATGGACGAATGCAGGGACGGACGCACGAACAGACGCACGCACGGACGGGCGGATGGACGCATGAATGGTCACACTGACGGACGCATGGACGGTCACACTGACGGACGCATGGACGGACGGAAGCAAGAACGAATGGACGGACGAATGCTTCGCCCCACTCTCCATCATTCCCTCCGTGGATATGCTGCCAATATTTTTTGTTTTTGTTTTTGTTTTGCTTTGCTGTGCCGCAGCCTTGTTACAATAACTGTTTCGTTCCCGGCTACATACCTCGTCGGGGAAACTCGCCAAAGTTTTATTGAACACCAAGCTTGGCATATTGTACGTATTATTTGAGTACTAGACGAGACGAAGGCGGGTGCACTAGCGACTATACTGAAGGGCAACATCGCGCTTACTAAGCGCGATATTGCCCTTCAGTATATTGCCTTTCAGCACAAGCTGAGTACAGTGTACTCAGCTTGTGCGAGAGACGGACACAGAAGCAGTTTGATCAAAGAATGTTCCAGCGTCTGAACGACCACTCAGCAGACCGCAATAACAAATAAAATAACGAAGGACGCAAAACATTACATTTGAGTTACTCGGCGATGACCAGGCGCAACTGACCGTGCGTTACTTGACCGAGATCACAGAGAATGCATAATTTACATGCCACGCATACCTCCAGAAGAGACGAGGACGTAAGCACGAGCCTGGTAATACACACGAAAAGCGCTGGCTGTCGACTTACGTTTTATTTAGAAGATAAAGACATTAATACACCAAGCGCTTGTCCCCTGTCCACTCTACTTGCGCTAACATTATTTCTTGTAGGACTGCAATGAAATTAAATGTTAATCAAATCTGACACCTTGTCATCAATCTCGGTGCACGCGAAGCTTGTCTAATGAAAGTATCGATCTGTTTTCACTTCAGCGGAGCAACTCCGACATGAAACAACCAGCGTGACGGTAGTCGATGGCATTTTTTTAATGCTATAATCATACGACAGTTTACCATTGCCGTAAAAAAATTCAGTCACGATGCTCTGGCCTGCGCGGTTTCTTTGAAGAAAGAGTGAGAAGTTCTGATATTGCAACGCCCATGAGTGCTGTAAACTAAGGTATGTCGCGGAGTCACATATTTAGACACAAAATCATGGTGCTTGTTCCATGCACGATGCGCTCACATGTTCACACATTAATTCGCATATTTTAGATGTGAAGTAACTAACGGTTGATTTCAATTCGGTGCGCAGTGTGACCACCCGCACTGCGCATGTGCGTCCCTCCCTCTCTAACTTCTTCTACATTCCCCATCTCTCGCCTCCGAACGCCAACGCAGGCAGCGTCTGCAAGCTAGTTTCTTGATTTAAAGAACCTACTGCTGAGCTCTGCTCACTGGTCACCTATCACCCCGTATATACAAGCAGTGGATCTTGACCTTCAAGGTAGTTCCGGTGAAAGGTTTCTTCTTTTCGTTGTTGAATAAAAATTCACAGAGTGCGCGTTAACTAAAATAAAAGCGGACTGGGGGTATATGTCTCCAGTTGGAGTATTCTGTCTCTCATTGTGCATTATCAGTGAATGGCATGTTCCAGTAGAAAACGCCCGCCAATTGCTGCTTGCTTTGCGCCTCCCCAGGTTTCTCTCCTGCGCAATGGTGCGATGTACGCCAGCGTCAACGCCACCGCCAACATAGGCATTAGCCCCCAATGATTCGCAACTACAGATGGTTCTGTTTAGCGGGAGGTGATGTGATTTTCGGATGCGAAGCAGCTCTTTGACGCACTTGTGTAACGCCATACGTACGTGCGTCCGTACGAACGCGCCGCAACTCGTTAACCTCACCGCAGGTGCTGGAGTGGGGCCAAGTAGGTCACGCCACATTTGCATGTTGACGTCACGCTCCCCTTGCACGCTTCCTTCGCAGGTGCGTTCTGACGCCACTTTCTCCCTCACCCGGAGCCCGCTCGCTGCAGCGCCCTCCGCTGCCTGCTCCATCGTCAGCTCGCAACACTCTTCTATCTCGCTTCACTATCTACACTAGCCACACCACTCGACCACACGTCGAGTGGAAACACGCTTTGGGCTTGTTTATCTGCGATGAAACTTAAACGATACCCAACCCACCTCCCATGTCCTTGCGTTTCAAACAAACGTTTAGTCGAGTAAACACTACACCGAGTTTCGCTTCAAACCGTTCCTCGAGCACCCGCGTCAACGCCCGTTTCAACTGGGTCAATGCCGTTCGCGGCACTGCTGCTTCACATCCCATCAGGGTTGCTTGCGGGGAAATGGTCCAGAATTTGTTTTTTCTCTACGACTGCTCATATAAAATTCGGGTCTTCACAGACGATACTGCGAATAAATTGGAAGACCGCCATGATGGTGTGCTTTCACGGGCCTTTCATACATATAGTGAAACAATTCACACAATGCCATTATACGGTGTGTTATACTCGCGGACAATTTTGTTTGCATTGGAGCGAAGACTACGAAGCCAAACTGGACATGTGACACCGCTGAAGTATATCGACCCAGCTAGCGTCCACGTTTCTCACGTGAAACTCATAAAAAATATTATTTTCTACGGCATGCTGTTTATAATTAGATGCTGTACGCACCAAGGAGAGATCCGTATTTGATTTTATTTATGCAGTGTTATTACACATTTTTGCTAATGTGAAAATTTCGCACGTTTACGTGCACCTCACAGTCAAATTAAGTGAACGCTCATCGCCCTCCAGCTATTTCATCGACAAGCCGAAGATGCTTGTGACTAATTGCACTCACGGATAACTAGCTGTCTAAGCGAGAAGGCAAATTTTATGCAATTTTGTTGTTCAAACCTGGCCCGTCATCCTAAGGCTAGCTGAACCAGACTAGTATACGCGTAGGAGTACATGTGCAGCTGCTCCGCCCCCACAGCTTTCTCTTCATTGCCAAGAAAAGCTGTCCATGAGTAGTACATGTAGGAGAGGTTATCGAACCGTTGTTTCATTTTTCAAAAGGATCATTGCCTTACGTCAGTTTCGACAGAATTAGAGATACTTTGTATAGAGCAGCCTTATTTACAAGGTATACATACACGTGCTGAAAATGAAATCGCCCACGCCATCTTCTGTGAGCAATGGACGAAGAGCCTTTTTTAATCGTTACTATGTGAACATAATCCTTATGCAGTTCATAGAAGGTTGTCAGAGTGGGCTCGGACTTTGTTAACAGTTTAGATTTTGTAGAAGGAGGAATGCCTTGCAGGACAGAACAATACTTTCGTCTTTTATTTGTGAAAGGTTCCTTCTACTGTGATCCAAATCGTAAAGCTTGAAGCTCTCTGGTGATCCTCGAATTATTCGACTGAGCTCCATAAGAAACAATTCGTGAAAGTTTGAGATATTTACAGAAGAAACAAAACTAAGCACTTTCACCACGGTGAAGATAATCCAGCGGCTGCATTTTTACGTCGTTTCCTTCAGTTGCAGTTCTTCTTCATTCGAGCAAATCAAACATTTCCGCCCCAGAGCATGTCAGAGGGGTAACTGACAACGATAGCGACAGCTAGATCTCTTCTTTTGATGAGATTGTGCCTGAATTATATGTCGTCTTTTTGTATTGTTGCATACACCGCTTTGTTATTAGCTTATTTTTTATCTTTGTCTTTGTGTAAATGTATATTCTTTTACGTGATTATTGTATATCGTGTTACCCCCCTGCAATAATGACCTCGTGACGCTGCAGGTACTTGTATGAAAAACAAAACAAAAAAAAAAACAAATGGGGCGCAACTATTGGTGGAAAGTGGAGCCGCCGAGTATCGCAACGCTTGTGCAAAAGAAATTGGCGGTGACGGGGGGCGAGATGCAACTGTTGGGGTGAGGGCCAAACACGAGGAAAGCGTGCGTCAAAGAAGCGAAAGGCGCATTTTTTTTTTTCGCGTCGTCGGTTCGCGTATGTGATTCGCGTGTCCATGTAACGCTTCACTGTAGAACATCAGGGAGCACATCGGTCACTATCGAGGAACGCTTCCCAAAATAACAAATTCGCTAAAGGAAAGAGGACGATGAAACGCGGCCAGATTTCGGGATGCTTCATGAGGGGTGGAAAGCATGCAGAAACTGGCGACTCACCAACGAGAGGTCCCTGCCCTTGGAGCGCAGGCTCTTCACTGCCTTCTGCTTGCTGCTTCCCGGCGATGCCTTCTCCAGGGTCCGGGTCCTAAAAGGAAACATTCGTCAAAGCGGATGAGTTTCTCGAAAAACCACTCTTCTGCAAGGGACGCCTACGCATACCATACACCATAACAGAGTGATGAACTCCCAGAACACCGCCCAACGCTCGTCACATCATCTTGCCTTTCTTCTTTCCGTTTTTCTTCACCCGGATGTGTACTTAAGCTCGTACCCCCTACCGATCCACCAGAAGGTGACATGAATCTGCACTTCCATAAGTCGCCCAGAAAAGATCACTGGAAGAAAGTTGGGCCATGTTTACTGAACTTTCATACTAGACTCTCGCCCATTCTCCTTCTTCTATAGGACGTGCCGTGTTCAAACTTTGCCACCACCAGCCCTCACACTCCTTACCGCACATATTTAATGCCGCATTCGGGAACCTGTCATGTAATGCTTAACTTAGGAATGGCGAAACCGCGTGGCAGCCCACCCACCTAAACGTTCTCCGAAGGTGAGCCCGTCATCCCCAACGTCGCGGCATAAACGCGCAAGCTTGTGATGTCATAACGGCGACCACTGACGCGCGTTCACGCCGAAACAGAGAACACGCTGGACGGATATAGGGTAATACGCGCACACATGATAACGCAGCATGCCGACAGCACGTTACACGTCCCACAGACGCATTTAGGGCTTGTTGTTGTACCTTGATATTCAAAGCAACATATACATTTATTTGTGTACGCCTGTGTCTCTATCACGCTGTTTTTTTTTAGTTTCTAATCGATTGGAAATATGGCGCCCGCTACCACTGCCGTGAACTTCGAAGTTCATAACTTTTTTTTTGGGGGGGGGGCGAAGCTTCTTATGGCATGGCTTGGGCGTCCCCTGTTGTCGTAGTACGTAACCTGTGGCACATACCCGCATACCAGTGGCACGTACCAACCCTCGGGCACATATCCGCATGTTCACATGTTACGAAAACCGCAGCACGGCGTCATTATCACGCTCTCGATGTTAAAAATGCGCTTACAGCAGAAATGTTGTACATACTCTCGTTTAGTCTTTGGATTGCCCGTTGGATGGCGGTGATTGTATATGATGAATGATTGATATAAAGAAGTGAGATGGCGGTACTTGAAGTGTTCACTAGATGGACAGACAGACAGACAGACAGACAGACAGACAGACAGACAGACAGACAGACAGACAGACGCATGAACGGATGCACGAGGGGGCGCACGTACGGATAGATTGACGCACGGACGCACTGACGGACGGACGCACGAGTGGGCGCACGTACGGACGGAAGCACGGACGGAAGCACGGACGGAAGCACGGACGGAAGAACGGACGGAAGCATGGACGGATTGGCGGACGCTTCGCCCCACTCATCATCATTCATTTCGTGGATATATGCTGTAATATTTTGAGTCTCAAAAAACGAAAATTGGCAATATGGTGCCAGCTACCACTGCCATGAACTTCGAAGTTCATAACTTTTTTGAGTATCACAACGCAAAAATTCAAAACACTGCGGGAAAGTTGTTTCATATAAGGTAGACCCCGATATTATGTTTATACAGTGGCCTCCGAGCTTAAAGGTTTCACACAAAAAGACATGGCCAAACTTTGCGGCGGCTTTCCAAAGTGTGTGACCTGCCACTATACGTCGCAAAGTATCAACTCGTCGTGAGTGCATATGCATGTATCTTTTAATTTACCACATACCCTAGGCTCCCAGCCGTCACCCGAAACCACGAAGAGGGTAGCAGGCTTTAACGTACATTTAGCCCCGTCCCGCGGCGGTGAAATTCCGCGTGCGCTACTGCGTACCGTAGACACATCCGGTGCGCTAAAGGACATCGATTCGAGCGCGATCGAAAGATCCGCATTGCCTGCTACGCTCGGGCGAAGTTTCTGAGAACATTCCACTTCACATCGCGCTTTCCCCCACAAACTTTGCTGTAGCACCTTGACTTCGCTGGAGAGCCTTCGCGTTCGAGCCTGAGCCCCAGAGTTTTGTATGCGTTTGAAGGCTCCCTATGCGGGGCTTCGTTAGCTAGCGTCTTCTCGCAGACACGCCTCTCCGTTAGCGCAACCCAGCCCCCTCAGTAGCGGATGCGCCTACAGCCATGTGCTCGTACATGCTCCCTTGCTATAAGGTGTACCAGGTTGAAAAGTTTAGAAACCACTAGGTCGGAGAAATAGTTTGGCTTTCTCGGCAATTCGCAACTGTATTCAGTCGAGCTGTACAGTCGATGTTGTTGGCGCGTTTTACAACGGGCTGATAATCTAAGTTGAAAGCGGGCTGCCGAAGCAGTGGGGATAATCAGCTAGTGACTTTCCCTAAACTGCCCAAGATGACCGCATATGAGATGTTTAATTTGAAAAAAAGCTCACAGTGTCCCCTCTGCATTCACACGAGATAAGTAAAAATCAAAAGCCTCCCCCTCCCTCTCCCCCTCCCCCTCCTTCTTCCTCTTCTTCTTCTTCTTCTTCTTCTTCTTCTTCTTCTTCTTCTTCTTCTCCTTCTTCTTCTTCTTCTTCTTCTTCTTCTTCTTCTTCTTCTTCTTCTTCTTCTTCTTCTTCTTCTTCTTCTTCTTCTTCTTCTTCTTCTTCTTCTTCTTCTTCTTCTTCTTCTTCTTCATTGTCTGCTTCATCATCATCATCATCATAATCATCATCAGCTTCTTTTCTTTGACTTCCCCTTCTTATTCTTCTTCATCGTCGTCTCCATCATCATCCTCTTCCTCTTCTCAGTTGATGCATTGATTCTTCTCCGCACACCTCCGAACGCTATCTTCGCATACCGCGATCTTGCATGGCCTTCAGGACTGGAGGCATTGCGAGCTCTTCTCACATCCCCGTGATCGGCCCACTTTTCACCGAGCGACGACGTCACCACATGACATCATAGCGTGACGTCATGTTTAATGACGCCACGATGACTTCACAAATTTAGGGGACTTGTGACATAATGATGACGTCATGTGACAACGCGATCGCTCAATGATAATTTTTGATTCCTTTGCTTGTGTTGACGCCGCCAACGCGGGACGCCTGTGGTCAATTTTCAAGTTCGATGAGGAATCGAACCTTCCAGCCTTCAAAAAAAAAAATGAATCAAAGTCGAGGACATGACAACCGGCTGCTTCTACGTTCAAATTAAGTGCAGAAACATAAAATGCATAAATTTACACCGAGCTCACATTTATTAGTATTGAAAGAAATTGCTAGTTGAGACGACGGTTATCAACTAACAGGAATCAAGCACGTGTGTGACCAGCACTGCCATACGTAAAACCACCCTCGCTTTACCTTTGCGCACACATCGATCGCTTGTTGTTGAGCTCGTAGCTTAAAGCTGCCGTGCGATTCTTATGCGAAGCATTAATTATTATTTATTTTTTTTACATAGGCACACGTATATAGTGGAATTCAAGCTTTCCCGCCTCTTCGTTTTCGACAGTCCTACCCGTCGCACGGTCGGGTGCAACCTACGCCATACCTCACCAACTCGGTCAGCATCATTAGTCGCGTCACGTCTGCTATAATACACTCAGTCAATAGGACGTGAACACTGATGCCTAGCAGAAAGCCCACACGCGTCATTCGTATACCCATAACAATGCCCTTACACTGCCACACAGACTTATCCGGCAAGGCTGAAAAATGAGTGAGTGGACCATCCATCACTCGAACAAACCACTAGCTGCCCCGTTGTGGTAACATTCATTCCCATAGCACGTAAACGTTGATGGGCAGTGGGTTTTGTGAAAATGGATCTTCGACGAACGCGAATACGTAAGTGCGCATTGTGCTGAGAGCCTTTCCTGCGTTTTCGTTCGTTCGCTTTTAGCTACAGGCACGGCATCTAAATAATCGGCTGTTCAATGGTAAGCCCGGCGTGTCGCGTTTCTCCCGGTCGCCTGGCGTTATGGTTACGGATCGTTGTACCACCGTGCCGAAGGACAAGAGCCATCATGCACATTTGTGAAGATGCACATTTTTCTGTTGTAGGCTTACCTCAGCTTCTCTTAAACCGACCCCGTTGGGTTAAATTTGGTCAACTTACGTTAGACTATAGGCTAGGTTAGACTCAATTGGGTCATTTTGATGGTCTGCCGTAACGCAACAATGGCGGAGACGAAAAATAAAAGGAACATGCGCATACTAGCGACTGACATTGTATTGAATGGAAGAACGCATAAATAGGAGAGTGCAGAGCACCAACTGCGCATCAAATAAACTGACAAGACGCCATCTACAGGCAATGACTACAAGTAACCATCAATTCTGCGTCAAGCAAAAATGACAAAGCCGAAAAGGTTGAAGAGAAAGGAAAAACACATGACTGATCAATAAATAATGGATTTAAGATATAGCTCTTTGTGAGAAAGTACAATAAAAAGAAAACACCAGGCCTACACGGAAGGCGCAGCACAGTGAAGAGCAAACCTCATAAGCGCGAAAATGCACGCGACAGCGACAAGCGACGCTATGAGCGACGAAACAGGGCGTTCGCGCGACGTGTCGCGTGCTCGTTTTCGCGCGATCGCTCGGTTCTCCAGATTTGGAAACCGTCGCTCATCGCGCGGAAGTGCTGGGCTCAAGCAGCCAATAGCGAAAAACCGGAAAAGACAAAGACTACATAGGTACACGTGACCCTGCCCGAGTCACGTATGCGCAACAAGAAATAACGCAATGTTTATTACGCATGTGCATATAAAAAAGTGCTGCAAGGCATTCATAAACACTTTCCGTTCCATTACACAACAATATATCTTATTTTTAATTTGCATACCACTCGCTACGCGGTTTTCTTGATGCGAGTAGACGGCCTCATGCCAGCAACAGTGGAGTTCACTCGCCGAAGCCGTCGCGTGAATGAGGTTTGCCTGCGCTAGCGACTGATCGCGCGAAGACGATCTACGTCGCGTCGCTCGTCGCTGTCGCGTGCATTTTCGCGCTTATGAGGTTTGGCCCTCACAGTGAGAGCTGAAAGAGCGGCCATTCAGAGCCTTTTCTAAACACTCATTGGGTAACTTCTGCAAGCACACTTGCTGTGTACCCACTACGGCATTATTAATAATAATTTGTGGGTAATAGACCAGCATATATGCTATTTTTCGTCATTCTTCCGAGAAGCGTTGTGTCCGCTAAACGCTTGCCAGGAAATTTGTGCCAATTGTTCATGCAATGGCTGACGACGATGAGGAATCATGCCTGAAGTGTGTATGCGCCACAGTTAATAGGGTAACAAGAACGGGCCTTTGTAATGGGTTGGAGCATTGAACGACCCACTCGTTGCGCTCTTCACATTGTGTGACGCCTCGTTGTTCTTTTGCTGGTCCAGAACTCTTTATTACTCATATTAACGCGAATCCTTTCCCGACGTCAAGCCTGCTTAAGGCATGTTTGCGAACGAAAAAGTCCCAAGCACCGTCGTCACTCAGTGATAGAATACTGGGCTGGCACGCAGCGGACCCGCGTTTGAGCCCCACTGTGTCTTTTATACTATTTTTTTCCTTATTTCGCGATAGTGGTTACGGACGGTGGCGGCGGCGGACAACTATACGGCGCCGCGCGTGACCCGAGTTTTGACCTCATAACCACTTTCGCTGTAAAAGCCCCACTGACGAACATATCTTGGTGAATATGTAACCCTTCAATGATTTTGTGTATTCGGATGCCTAAATATGACACTGGTGTTACAAAACAAAGGTACACATTTGCCCTTGCTGCTTGTATTGCTATGTGAGAACCGTGATTAGCACTATGTTTATGCTTACGTTCTCGGTGGCACAGATGTAAACAAGTAACCTTGAAGCCTATGATAGAAACAGAACTGTGCCAACTCAACCAAAATGCACATGCTTCTAAATTAAATCAATTTAGATTAGCTATGTGAGGTTGCGTTTTACCATGTTACTTGGCTTCATATAATATAACATGAGGTAAGTCGAAATTTGGTTACGTAATGTGAGAGAAAAATTCCAGCTAATAATTAGAATAATTGATGAGTTTGTGCAGTCTCCTGCCGTCAACCATTGAGCGGAGGAAATAACGCATACCTGCAGCTCATGCGAACGTCATCGCGTTATCGTGTATTAGTTTTTGTCATCGTTGCCTTTTTGGACGCGTCGCACTTGTCGTAACAGACGTCTCCACTGTCATCTTTTTAACGCTGTCATATTTTCAAAACGACCGACACGCTTACATGTCCTCTATCACAAATATGCGGACGGTGATTTGCGCCACCATCGCCAGCCATTCATATATGGTTGTTCGTAGTGGATATACTTCGTAAGTATATTGCTCGATGAGCTTGTATTTCTTGCGCATTCATTTAGTTCGGCGGTTCGTACAACCTTTCGTGTATTCCCTCAAGAAACCAAACTGCTCACCCTATTCGACCCAGTCCTTGAATATGAATATAGAGTTTGGAAACAATTTCATAGAAACAATAATATAAATATTGAGTCCGCACAAGAAAAAAAAACTGTTCGTTTTATTCACCATCATGACGATCTGAATCTTCTCACCTTCTGATTCCTCTAACCTCAAGTTAACCACTCCGTCAATACGTCGTCACGATAAAGCTTCAAGTTCGAGCATGCCTAAATTAACTCCCCACGCTGTACACGACCCCACGATCACACGATCACTTAGTCTCTTGCTTAGTCTCTTGCTTATCACTTAGTCGCTTGCTTAGATCTTAGTCTCTTGCTACTTATATCCCCAACTAACTTGTACAAATATGGCTATACTTTACTCCAACAATGAAACGTTAAAATACACTTGACGAGTGCATAGCTTTGAAATGCGTTGCCCGGAAGTGTTCCCGCTTTGCAAATAACCGCTTTTCTGGTTGCAATTGACGTGTGATGTCCTCGGAACTCCTGTGATAGCGCGTAATGGACTGCAGTATAAATAAATAAAAGATGAATATAAATCAATCAATAAATAAATAAATTTGCAGTATAAAAATAAATAAATAATTAAGTAGATAAATAAATCAATGAATTTGAGGCGGCCCTAATGTTAGACTTGGGCATCTGGCGTGGCGAGAGCACGGAATGCGCATATGAGCCACACAGGTTGTTTTCTTTACTTTTATTTATTATTTTAGTGTATAATGTTATTTGTACAATTATCTTAACGTTCCCAATTTGCCCTATTTCTTTCTACGTGTGCCTAATCACTGGATAGTTCATCATGCCCTAACTGGCAAGAAGGTTACGTTATTGATGTCTCGACCAATCGGTAATTCGCCCCCTATATAAATCAGGGATCAATCGCCGCTCGTAGCACAATGGGTTAACTTTGCTATAGCCGAGTGTGGGGTGTTGGTCTGCTGCTTCAAGATGTCCCGACTGCGTGTACACAAGGATTCTGCTAAGAAAGTAGCAGCGCCTCCAGGTCTATTTATATATTTCATTATTACCTGCACTTAATCGGCTATATCCAAATGTATTTCAAACTAAACTTATCCTCTTACATCATATCGGTCTTGGCATGGCCACTCTTTTCACGGTACTGTTTAGCGCAGGCTGTTCACCTGAATTGGCAGTTGCTAGGTTAAGGGGGCCCTACGACGCTTTTCCCACGCAATCATCAAATGGCTTTATTACAAGAGCTTAATGCATCACCGATTGAAACAAAAAAGTACAGCATCTCCCACTAAAGGAAACCATGTGGCTGACCACTTGTGTTTGCATTTGTGTTTCCATTTATCGTTTCCGCTAAGCCTAAACAGCTTCGATGATGATGCTTCCCTGAAGAAGCGCTACGATGATCGTCCAGCGGCGACCATTTGCCGTGCATTCGAGGGCGATCGGCGTGGCCACATCACGAGCACAGAGATTGCTACCAAACTTGAAAAATGAAACTCTTACTCGGAAGTATTGAAACGCTCAGCACCAAAACATCGCGTTGGCAAAGAAGTCCGGGCGCCCAGGAACATGCTGAAGTGGAACTCTCTGCCGGGCCAGACACAGCCAAGGAGCCACTGACTACGAAAGGGAAGGGTCACAGCAGCTTGCTGAGGAAAAATTCTTCAAGAAATGCGGTCTAGGCGGAGACAGCCGGAAACGAGCAAGTCATTTTGCCAATAATCTTTGCGGCTCTCAAAGCAATTCTACGATCCCTGCCACAAGCAGGTTCTTTACCAGAAGTGAAATTGCTGCTAGATGTTGAGCATCTTCTCTTGTCGTAATCATGGCTACCGGACTATCTAACTGGTACAAAAGAAGTGCAATATTCCAGTGGAACTGCAACGGTTTGCAGAATAAGAGTGGAGATTTTCGGAAATTCGCCGCTCAGCACGGGTTTCCGATTTTGTGTATCTCCGAAACAAGAGTATCCACTAACTTTCGCTTGTCCAATTATGTGGTGTACCAAGCAGAACGTCCTGCTGCAAAAAGCAGAGTGATGTTGTGTGTGAGACGCGATATTCCGTGGACACTTGTGGCTACTTCAAAAACAGATGCGCCGGAATTTGTTAGATGCAAGGTGAAGTTTGGTAATGTTACTGTAACTGTAGTTAGTGTTTACGTGCACCCTCAAGCAAACGTTTCATACGCAGAGTTGGCTGCAGTGTGTAGATCTGACCATGATCCCATAATTATATGTGGTGATTTTAACGCGCACCATGAATTGTGGGGTAGTGAGCGTTGTAGTGTAAAGGGATCTGCTATAGTAAAAATATGCGAAGATTATGGTTACACTATACTAAATGATGGTTATCCGACGTTTCTACGGGGGCATAACTACTGCAGCGTACTAGACATCACTGTGTGTTCCTCTGAATTAGCGGCTGGAGCAGACTGGATTGCAGACGCTGATACAAGAGGAAGTGACCACTTGCCAGTATTCATATATCACCCAAAGTTGAAGAAAACGAGAAATAACCGCACAACAAGAATTACAAATTGGGCAATCTTTCGAGAACTACAGAGACAAAATCTTGAACCTTGTTCTGACACAGAAACGTATGCATCGAAGATAAAAAAATTTCTAACAAAAGCAACTCGTACAGTACCCATTCCAGATGGGTATTCGGGTGTTGACGCTGAGTATGAGAGGCTTCGGGCAATACGACGCCTATCTGAAAGAAGATATCGCAGGTCGGGTAATTTAGAAGTTTTCAAGGTTGCACAGAAAGTACATTCTGCAATGCATAACCAACTGCAGAAGCTTTCAACCAAAAGGTGGCAAGATCTATGTGCCTAACTTTCTCCATTTACCTCGGCGCCTTAACTGTGGAACATGGTACGCGCCCTCCGACAGCCAGTAGTCCACTCGAGACCACTACAGGCTCTAGCGCTGTCTCGAGGAGTTAGCGAACATGTGATTGCCGAAGAATTTTGCGATCTTATACTGAGAAATGGAGACACCACCCAAACTTGCGAATATAAATCCTGAGCAGAATCAGCTTCGGCGGTTGTAACAAAGTTCTCTGCGATCAGTTCATCAGATCTGGATGACAGCTTCACACCAGAGGAGCTCCAATATGTGCTGTCTTCAGTAAAACGAACACGTTCACCAGGAACAGGTGGAGTTACATACGCTGCTCTTGCTAATTTGTGCAAAAAAGGAAAATTACACATATTGGACATCTATAATAAAAGTTGGCAAGAAGAAAAAGTTCCGGAAAGTTGGAAGATATCAAAAGTAGTACCGTTGCTAAAGCCAGGGAAGAGCCCCATGCAGTTGGACTCGTTTAGGCCGGTTAGTTTGACAAGTTGTTTTTCAAAAGTGATGGAAAAAATGATCAATGAACGAATTTTATGGTGGCAAGACATGAAAAAACTACTACCAGAAAGCATAGCCGGCTTCAGAAGAGGTAGATGCACAATGGACTGCATTCTGAATTTGGTCACAGATGTGGAAAACCAACGAACGCAAGGAAACATCACTGTCGCTGTATTCCTTGATGTCCACCGAGCATACGACACAGTGAGTCACGTTCACGTTCTGGAAGGCCTGGCGCTACAGGGATCCAAGGGCAAGATACTGCGTTGGATCGCTGACTTCCTGAAGCACCGGAAAATTTTTGTAGTTACGCAGGAGGGCCCAACGTCAGAACATGTCGTCAACCAAGGAGTGCCACAGGGCAGCGTGCTAAGCCCTACTCTCTTTAATGCAGTCATGGCGCAGCTCCCATAGAATCTTCCACCTAACATCAGATGTTCAGTATATGCTGATGATATAAGCATATGGACGTCTGGTCCATCACTTTTGGATGTACAACAAACTTTACAAGAAGGATTGGATTATGTAGACCGTTTCCTAAAAAAAGAGGTATGGCACTGAGTCTGGCTAAAACAGCCATACTTCCGTTTACATTAAAAAGACCTGGAAATTTCCAGATTATTCTGCAAAATCAGCCTATTCAAATGGTTAAAACTCATAAATTCTTGGGAGTAATTTTAGACCGGAGACTAACATGGTCGCCTCATGTCCAGTCCCTGGAATAAAAAGTAAATCAGGCCATTCGAATCCTCCGGCATCTCTGCGGGGCCAAATGGGGTGGTACTACAGAATCGTTATTAGCCCTACATGTTGCCTGGATACGCCCCATCGTAACTTACTCACTGCCTCTGCTGCACGGACTCCCAGCCTCCACCGAAAGGAGACTTCACTTGTTATTGGCAAGGAGCTTGAGGGTATGTCTGGGTTTACCACGGTAAACTTCCAGTGCTTTAGTGTATGCGGAGGCTCGAGAGCCACCTTTGGCAGTACTCCGAACTAAAGAAACATCTCGAAATTTATTTAGAATTTTCACGCAACATGAAAGTAATTTTTTATCTGGTGCACTAACACAAAGGACGGCAACGAGACTACAGGATACTATATCATCAGTTAAAGCAGTAGTACCAGAATTTAAACAATGGAAACCTTCAAAACCACCTTGGACGCTGCCACTTCTCAACGTTATCCGTGAAATAGACGGCATAGAGAAGAAAGCAGACATGGCACCTCTAGTAGCGGCACAGTTGGTACTTCATCAGCTTCATGTAATGCATAATGAAAAACAAACATATATACAGACGGATCATGCACAGCAGAAGCGTCAGCCTGTGCGGTCTTTATACCCGAAATTCAGAAAAAGAAGATGTACAAATTATCGCACAAATCATTGGTGGCTATCTTTGAAGCAGTTAAGCTTATCTGCGAGAATCCTGAGCCACGAAAATGGGTGATATGCACTGATAGCAAACCTGCTCTTCAGCTAATCAGAAATGTGAGATCACCTTTCAAAAATGGTGAAATAGCACAATGTATCGCAGAAACTGTGGAATCTGACTCATCGCAGGGTCACAACATCGTATTCCAATGGATACCCAGCCACATTGGAATAAAGGGAAATGAAGATGCTGATAGTCTCGTGAAGAAAGCATTGAAGGAAGGACGGGATTGCGCAATCTCTATGTCTGGGGCGGATATTCGACATTTTATATCGCAAGGAGCTAACCATTGTTCGATGGAGAAGTGGTTTGAGAGCCCTAAATCAAAGGAAACGGTACTTTATGAAGTTGATCCACACAGAAAATTTTCCATACCGACAGACCTCCCGCGACACCTAGAGACATTGATCCACTGACTTCGATTGGAAGTAGCATACACAAACAGCTTCCTGCACAAGATACATCGATCCAACTCACCGGAATGCCTTTGTGGTCATGCAGAAGAAAATGTTCGCCATATTCTTTTGGAGTGCGTTAAATACGCGAATGAAAGAGAAAAATTAAAGAACAAATTAGCAAGTTTGGACAGACGGCCCCTCACAATAAAGAAACTACTTGGACCATGGCCTGAGATGCATCTCCAGAAAAAGGCAATAATCTTCCTGACAGACTTTTTAGTGGAGACCGGACTGGACAAGCGCCTATGACTGACAGCCAGAGATGGGTATTATATAAAATGTGGCCATGTATATACTGACATTAGATTAGTATAAGGTGTGCGCGTAAGTAGTTTATGACTGTGTGAACTGCGCGAAGAAAACTGTGTATTGGCATGATATTTGAACTGGTTTTAGTGTGCTATTTGTTTTTTTTTTTTCTTTTCCGTATTGTTGATTTTTGGGTACCGTTCTGTATTATTATTTTATTTTTTGCTGCAGAACTTTGTGATATGGAGTAGCCGAGGCAATAGGCACCTCAACCTCTCCACAGCAAAACAGTTAAAACAGAACAGAACAGAACAGAAACTCTGGCCGTACCATCGTTCAGATACACTAAAAGAATAATGATTAGTACGTAGGTTCCTGTAACCTTCACATTCGCCGATTCAAATATTCCTGTTACGTTGATAACCCCCGTTTTTATGCCCGCCTAATTTCTGCGAAATCTTAATTCTCCACACGACGAATGCAGTAAGATTTTAGTTCCCGCGCATATTAATTCGCAATCATGCTCCGAAATAATGCGCTCAGAAGCGTGGCGGCACTGCAAGAACGTCCTTTCATTAATTGGAAATTCCGTCCGAAAGTTACTATTACATTGTACTTCATTTCTTTGCGTTTTTGTGGCTCAACACGTACACTATTGGTGGCATCCCGTGTAACCGTTTACTCCGGTCTTTCCGCGCACCAATCAATGTGCAACAGAGCATGATAGATGAGAAATGGAGTGCACGAAGGTGGTGAATCGAGATACGCGATTAATCAGGCTAATCTCCCCGAGAAACTATGGAGCGAGGGTCACGCACTTGAGACTGATGTATAGGGGCCGGCCTGCGTTGTGGTGTGCCGCACGTTGCCGCGGTTCACTTACGAGATTGAAAACCAATCATCCAGACTCAAAGGCGGGGACTGAGAGTGGAAGGAAGAAGGTGTGAGAGCTGCTGAAGGAGGGAGAGGGATGATCGATCTGCCTCCACACTTCACCCGTGGTCACGCGAGAGAGACAGAGAGAAGTAGTAGAAAGAAAGAAAGAGAGAGAGAGATAGGGTGTGCCTAAGTGGCCGACTTCAAGGCAGCTAGCTATACGGCTGTCACCGATGTCGACATTGAGCGCTGCTGGCGGTGGTGGCTGTACTTGTGGTGACAGTGTTGGCGGTGATAGTGGTCGCCGATCAACGTTTATATGAAGCCCAAAAGCATGAAAGACAACAACGCGCTTCAAGGCGACGGATGACGTGTGTGTTGAACTAAGAGTTGAGATACTCGGCAGTACAACTTGAACATGTTAAAGGTCGCTCAAATTACGGCCCGGACACGAGTTGACTAAGCTTCAGCGCTACGGTGTGTCGTTCATTATCCTGTTGTCTGCGCTGTAATTAGCACGGTTTTGAAAATGTTCAAGACCACTTTGCATTTACACGCAATGGATTTCCAAACAACTGCGTAACAGGCACTGATCAAAATACGGTGGCTTACTTGTCGACAAACGCGTGTCAAATTTCAGTCAATTATAAAAACTAATTTTATCACTAGTAAATATGATTGATTGATTGATTGATTGATTGATCATGTCTCCCAGTTGTTCACCCTCTCTCTATTTCACTCCCGCATTCCAAAGCGCCGGGAAAGGTTAGAAAACTGGGCGAAAGCATGCTTGCAGGGTTTCGTGTTGTAGTTATCTAGCGTCTGTGGTCTGCTCGCCTTACATTCCGCCACGAAAAGTTTCTACCAACTACTACAACTTTCTGTCGTTCTAATCGGTTGATTCTATTGTTAGCCCGGCCAATGCTGAATCGGCTTCCTAATAATAGCACCAAAAGTAGGGGTGGGTGGGGCGAGAGTACGGCGGGTATGTCTCGCATCGCCTTTAAAAGATAAGGTTTTCAGTAGCACTCACTATTACCTTACGTCTCATGTTTGCACCATTTCTACAACGAAACTAAAGTTAATCACCTTTTTTTTTTCTTCGTTCACATCTTTCTGCAAGATCTTCTGCGCGCGTTGGAATATACGTAGAAAAAAATGCGTCAATACAGGCCTGCTATTTTCACAGTAAAGCTTTGTTCTCCTAGTCACTAAACCTTTTTTTTTTCCTCTCTGAGTTTTCAAGCCATCACGTCTTCTCTTAAAAAAAGTAAAAAATGTAGCTCAGTCGACCAAGTATCGTTTTGAAAAGAACACAGTGCCCGAATCTGTTCTTTTTATTAGTACTTAGCGTCAAAATATGTCAAAGCAGAATAGGAAAGCAGCTTCATAAAAAAAAAGTACAAACGAGACAGCAAACGAGGGTGATTTTGAATCGAATCGAGAAAGTGTCGAGAGAATGGATAAGCGCGGGCAAACGAAACCGGTCATTAGCGGAGCACAACGTTGCCCCGTGCAGGGATCGTTAATCTTCCTGGGGCAATAATTTAGCTCCACAAGAAGAACGCTGGAGGGGGGGGGGGGGACTTGGCAGCCAGCCGAAAACGAAAGTACGTATACAGAGAATGATTTCGAAATAAATACGTGAAAAGGGGGACTGATAAAAGCTGCTCAGTGTCGTGACGCAGAAAAGCCACCACCGCTAATGCGTTGTTAAATAGAAAGAAGAAGAAGAACGGGAAGATGAAGCTGCTTCGACGGCGCTTGTATTGTCCCGCTAGAATAGGCGATACTGGAGACTCTCTGTGTGTAATATATATGTACAAAACACCACTCTGTAATGTGTCGTGCCTGGTGTAATCGAAGGGTGAAAAACAGAAAAAAAAAGCATGAAGAAACAAACGAAGATCAGACGTTACAGAATGGTTGATTCCATAGTTTCGAAATGCACGTTGGCGCTGCAGCGTGGCTATTCAACAAAGCTGGGCATAGATTGAAAAACAAAAAACAAAAAAGAAACTTAAATATTTCAGGCTCTTAGTTTACTAGGAAAGTATATGCATAGAGTATCTACACACACTATGTCGCGACGGTGTGAATTTCATTTTTTATAAACCCCTTTGCGGCAACCATCGGAACCACCGTGGGGGGCACACACGGTTTCGTCAGACTAAATAGCGTCTGCGGGGATTTAGCCCCGGTGGGAATACACCGCGAACTTATCGCACGTGACTTGTTATTTGTACGTTGGCTGCTCCTACCCTCTCTTTCTATTTTTTCTGTTTCGCTCTACTTGTACTGTAACGCACCGGTCTTACAGTTGAACTGCGATCAGCGACTCTTGCGAAAGGTCGATGTGGTGGGACAATCTTCAGCGGTGGCTCCTCGCGCCTCTTCCAGCTGTAGGAGGCGCCATAATTTCTCGGCCATCCCCCCACAACGCATCTCGAACGCTGTAGACGAAGTGAAAATATAACGTAAAGAGCGGTGATATTGTATGTGCCCACAAGTTATGAACGGAGCATCTCCTCGCATGCGTTGCGCAAGCACCTGCAGCTAGCCCCGGATGTCCTCAAGAAATGCAGTTAGTGGGACAACCTTGAACCGCCATGGGTTAGGAAGTTGTGAAAGAAACAACTGCGTGGTGTAAAGTGGGAGCAAACAGTTGGGCGTCATGTGAGGATGGATGGATGGAAGGATGGATGAATGGACGAAGAGATAGATAGATAGATAGATAGATAGATAGATAGATAGATAGATAGATAGATAGATAGATAGATAGATAGACAGACAGACAGACAGACAGACAGACAGACAGACAGACAGACAGACAGACAGACAGACAGACAGACAGACAGACAGACAGACAGACAGACAGACAGACAGACAGACAGACAGACAGACAGACAGACAGATAGATAGATAGATAGATAGATAGATAGATAGATAGATAGATAGATAGATAGATAGATAGATAGATAGATAGATAGATAGATAGATAGATAGATAGATAGATAGATAGATAGATAGATAGATAGATAGATAGATAGATAGATAGATAGATAGATAGATAGATAGATAGATAGATAGATAGATAGATAGATAGATAGATAGACAGGCAGACAGACAGACAGACAGGCAGACAGACAGACAGACAGACAGACAGACAGACAGACAGACAGACAGACAGACAGACAGACAGATAGATAGATAAATAGATAGATAGATAGATAGATAGATAGATAGATAGATAGATAGATAGATAGATAGATAGATAGATAGATAGATAGATAGATAGATAGATAGATAGATAGATAGATAGATAGATAGATAGATAGATATTAGCAAGAAAATTTGTGATACGCGCATTCAGATTGCTACCCTACCCACGGTGTAGTCGGTTAACGGTTAGGAGATGAGAACATGGTTGATAGGGATATGTTTGTGAGAAAAACATCATTCTAAGGAAGGAAGCCACCAAATAAAAGCGGACGTATTTAAATATAGCGACCGTACATGTGAGGCAGGAATGAAGTTAGCTTTCGTTTATCCATACGGCAAAGTATAGAAAGGCACCATCGTGGTCGTAAATTCCTATTCTGTGCGACGCCGGCGAAGGTTAAGGCAGCGAGGGGAGCTGCCTTAATCGAGGAGACTGGCAACAGAGTCAGCTTCACAAAAGCTAAGCCTCGCGGTGGCCGAGGCCCGATTTCTAGTTTATGCAGAATGCGGAAGGCTTATAACCGTAGGCTCACAGGGAGGCTGCGTACGTGGAGCTGTTGCGCGCGCTCAACCGAATACATCAAATGTCGCAGGCGCTGCTGATGAGACACGGAAAGACACATGTTTGAACTGAAATAGATATAGACATCCGTTTCAGATTTCTGGATGCGAAGCATCTCTTTCGCTCACGTGTGTGTAACTCCGTGCGTACGTTCGTAGGTCACGCCGCAGCTACGCGTTAACGTCACGCTCCCCTCGCACGCTTCCTTCGCAGGTGCACGCTTACGCCACCCTCTCCCTCCCCCAAAGCTGCCGGCTCCTCCACCCGCTCGCAACACACTTCTCTCTCGCTTCACCCTCTCCACCACCCACAACGATCGACCGCACGTCGAGTGGAAACACTCTTACGGTTCGTTTATCTGCGATTAAGCTTACACGAATCTCAAACCACCTCCCATGTCTTTGTGTTTCAAACAAACGTTTACTCGACTGAACGCTAAACCAAGTTTCGCTCCAAACCGTTCTTCCAGCACCCACGTCGGCGCCCGTTTCAACCGGGTCAACGCCGTGCGCACCATTGCTGCTTCACGTTCCATCGGGGTTCCCTTTGGAGAGATGGCCCATAATTTTTAGGCCCGGGAATGTTGTAGGCCGGTGTACTCAGATTTCGGTGCACGTTAAAGAACCCCAAGTGGTCCAAATTTCTGGAGGCCTCCACTACGGCGTCTCTCGTAATCATATGATGGTTTTGGGACGTTAAACCCCACAAATAAATCAATGATAATTTTTAGGCCCATCATGCTAACAGAATTCGCTAGTATTGCTGGTAGAGCTTCGACCTGCACGGCTGTCATTGGCATGTTCCAAGTACTGTAAGTGAAGTGCACGTGGCAAACATGCCACAGGATGTGTGCGGCGCACAGCGGCAAAAAAGAAGCTCTATGATAACGAGTCGCAGATAATAAAATGCAAGCTTGCTTTATCTCTCGTTTACGACCTATAAACCCCTGACATTTACATAGATGTATTGTAGAGCAAACATGTAGGCCTGGGACAGGAGTACTATCAGACCGTGCGCACATTCGACACATAGCATATAGGAATCGCAAGAAGCGGGACCGAGGTCGAATGATCAGTGTTCGATAATGTTTATCAAAACGCATACTTTTCTCTTTTTCTGCTCTCGCTTTTGCACTGCAGTGCCTCGATAATGTACAAAAATACTGAGTACCTTATTCATAAGGCCAGAAAAAAAAACTTGAGCCAAAAACAAGTTGCCTGTTGCACAAAACTCGCGGAAATTCCTCGCTGGTTGGAGCAGTAAGTTGAGGTGTGTGCACAGCGAACCGGACAACTGATGACGCAGTACGAAATTTGGCTCGTCATTCAGTGCTAGTAGTGTACTTACACGGACAAACAGCAAGCCAGACATATGCCACGTTAATTAACGACTCCCGTGGGTAACGAATTCCGTGTTTGCTCTGTCCAAACGTTATGCCTCCACAGGAAGTTGTCTGCAAACGTTGGCTACCACTTTTCTTCAAGGGTTATTTTTTCTCCCTGCATCCTTCACAGCTAAAGTAGGGTGATTATACAAAGGGGCTCGTCTTTTCTGTTATACGCAATCAATGAAACCAACTGACACTTAGGCAAAGAAAAAAGTTAGACTTAGGAGACATTACTTGTAATTTCTTAGCTATAGTGCAAGAGTTCTCGCAATAGTTCTCGCTCTCTCTCTTCGCTCTATTACAATGATCCGATCCAGCAGCCTGGATTTCAAGGTTATGGGTTGGGATCCCACCGAATGAATGATTGATATGTGGGGTTTAACGTCCCGAAACCACCATATGATTATGAGAGACGCCGTAGTGGAGGGCTCCGAAGATTTCGACCACCTGGGCTTCCTTAACGTGTACCCAAATCTGAGCACACGGGCCTACAACATTTCCGCCTCCATCGGAAATGCAGCCACCGCAGCCGGGATTTGAACCCGCGACCTGCGGGTCAGCAGCCGAGTACTTTAGCCACTAGACCACCGCAGCGGGCCGGGATCCCACCGAAGGAAACGGTGATTTTTCGTCCACTTTAATACATTTATATCAGAAGCAGGACAGGTAAGCGTAGCACTACACCTCTTTGTCATTATTGATTTACTGTGCTTCAAAAAATTTCCCCGGTAAAACCAATAGCGTATCTCTTCTTTGAACTCATCAGGCAACAATACATAAAATTTTGAAACAAATTTAAGAGGTCGACCAGCCATGCTTTGTTCGACCTTACGTGAAATCACCCTACTGTGTCACGCTCGCATTGGGAATCATGGGCTACCGGCAATATCGTTCGAGCGTGACAGCGTGCCAAAGCCTGTCGACACCACATCCGTCTTGTTGGCAACGTTTTGTGTCTTTGTTGTGAAAGATGGCTACGCTGCCTTCATTCATTCGTCGCGAAGAACCTCTTCAGAATATTATACTGTAGATCAGCACGATGCCAAGTTACCGACGTGTCATGGTAGAACGCTTACAATGCTGGTGTTCAAGCGCTCATCTTGTAAAAGCTTGGCACAAAGCACCAGTAATGAAGGGCCAATAGAGTGAGGCGCTGTTATCATGGGGATCCTAAGAAAACTCGAGCTAGCATCCTCGGATTTCAATAAAATAGTTCTTTCTATCTATGTATTTCGCTCGAAATGCCGCAAGAATATACACTACGACACACAAAGGATTGTTGTTTCCTGATGCGGATATACTAGTTCGTGGTAGAAATACACCGGAGGCCTCAGACTAATGCATACCAATGGACCCTGTTGGTTTCTGTCCTTTTATGTACCCCATACTCGATAAAGTATATTTACGCATACGTAGGTACATACACACAGAGTCTAATAAGCATCGCTGCTGCTACATCAAGCGCGAACCATTTTCTGAGCACGTTCCAACGCTCGTGATGCATATTTCATGGAGTCACCACAACACACGTGCGTAACTCCCGCTTTCTTTGCGTGCTGGTCTGTGGATATGTCGGTGGATACCTACGCAAAGTTTATTGCGCAGCAATGGCGTTGTGACAGAAAAACAACCCGCGAAGCCTAAACCCGCGCCTCGTGGCATTTCGAAATGCCTCCACCCAACTCGGCTTGATGGTTTTTTTCTTTAAAGCAGGTTTGCATTTGGGCATCGTCTTTGCTGATCTACGAACGTTCTAAAGAAAGAAAAAAAGAAGAAAAATCGCTGCATCACCCACGCCACTGCCAAACGGCGACAACGCTGGCCGGTTTCCGCGTTTTGAAGCTGCCCGCTCAGAAGGACTCGCTGATGGAGACAGCGAAGTGTTCTCGAGCAAGAAGCGAGGGCTGCAGAAGAAGAGGAACGCTTCCACCGAGACCGGGACGACATGCACCAAGGAATCGGCAGCCACAAGTCTCGGCGCGACGTGTGGGCACATATTTCGCCCTGACGACGCTCCAACGCTCTAAGCGACAACTAAAACTGTCGGAAAGAAAAGGGGAGTCAGTCGTCCTGTACGCGACAAGAGAGAATGCGCGGCTTCGCTTCACGCATTTTGTCCGTTGCTTGTCGTCGTTTGGTTTTTCTCACTTGCTGTTTCCTGCCACGTCGAGTAAGAGAGCTATCGTTGTGGGCGACGGTTGGGGAGGAGACGATGGGAACGCCTTAAGAAGGTGGCGCAAGTGCCACAACAATGGCTCCTAAATCGGTCTGCTGCGTTTTCCGGACGCCAAAATCGCGAGCTGCACAAACGTCGCTCGCTGGCTCATTCACGCGCCAGTTCCCATTCCCTCTCTCTCTCTCTCTCTCTCTCTCTCTCTCTCTCTCTCTCTCTCTCTCTCTCTCTCTCTCTCTCTCTCTCTCTCTCTCTCTCTCTCTCAATATATATATATATATATATATATATATATATATATAGTCTAGTAGATCCTCCGTGAGCGGTCACAACGTGGTTTATTTCGACGTTTCGGCCTAGAGTCTGGCCTTCATCAGGAAAAGCAGCCATACTACGCAATCTGTGATGTCCTTATATATATATATATATATATATATATATATATATATATATATATATATATATATATATATATATATATATATATATGCAATCTGTGATGTCCTTATATATATATATATATATATATATATATATATATATATATATAAGGACATCACAGATTGCGTAGTATGGCTGCTTTTCTCGCCGTTCGCTGAGGCCGGCAAACATTAGTCACTGCCGCTTTCTCCGTGTGCCTGTACCTCGTTCTTCCTGTCGTCAACGCTGCTGCTGTTGCCAAGATGAACGCTCTAGAGGCCACTCAAGCCTCGCTGCCACTTCAGTGCGTACGAATGATGGATTTGCAACGAATGAAGCCAAAAATGAATGAGCACCTGTGAGTAACCCAACAGCAGCTAAGAAAGAAAAAAAGGAGTGTCAGCCTAAACGTAAACGTTGACAGAGTGTGAAAGAAGGAATAAACAAATCAGAATCAAACAATCATATAATCGTTCAACCGACCAATTAATATACTCTACATATTCCCAGTCCGAAAATGTGCAGGAAGTAACACCAGAAAATATAGCATTGCACTGGCAGCGTTGCGTAAGCATCGAGAAACTGGGGTAACTGTGGCGGGGTGGTGTAGCCTACCGGTTGGGTTCGACCGAACAATCCAGAGCCTGGAAGACTTGCATTACGGGTTGAATAAAATGTGTATGAGTGCAAGGAAGATATGGGTGCTTACTTTCTGGCAAAGAACCTTGCGTAGACGTCTTTCTTTTCGTCGGGCGAGGAGTCATCGTTGCCCAGCTCGCTGATGCCGAAGGGCACCGACTGTGCGCCGCTCAGGCTGCCCCGATGCCGAGGAGGCTGCTGAGAATCAGA
This sequence comes from Rhipicephalus microplus, assembly GCF_043290135.1. NCBI lineage: Eukaryota > Metazoa > Arthropoda > Arachnida > Ixodida > Ixodidae > Rhipicephalus > Rhipicephalus microplus. The sequence continues at coordinate 78,298,274 of NC_134702.1, read as the reverse complement.
AGCCGAAGGATGCTGGGAAGGTGCACTTTCGGACTCTGCGAAACCAACGAAAGAAACGTTAGATAGCTCGTGGCGACGAAAACTTTCAACATATTGTTCTGAGTAACGCTATGCAAAATGTAAAAGCAAATCATTGTAAGGATAACTTCTGCAGAACCAACGCACGGTCTAATAGGGTCAATTTGCCAAATTGCTAAATAAATGATTAACTAGCTATCGTTGGCTAACTCAATAGATAGATAGATAGATAGATAGATAGATAGATAGATAGATAGATAGATAGATAGATAGATAGATAGATAGATAGATAGATAGATAGATAGATAGATAGATAGATAGATAGATAGATAGATAGATAGATAGATAGATAGACAGACAGACAGACAGACAGACAGACAGACAGACAGACAGACAGACAGACAGACAGACAGACAGACAGACAGACAGACAGACAGACAGACAGACAGACAGACAGACAGACAGACAGACAGACAGACAGACAGACAGACAGACAGACAGACAGACAGATAGATAGATAGATAGATAGATAGATAGATAGATAGATAGATAGATAGATAGATAGATAGATAGATAGATAGATAGATAGATAGATAGATAGATAGATAGATAGATAGATAGATAGATAGATAGATAGATGCGGGGATGTTCCCTTGCAATGTGCCAAACACAGAAAAAAATACAAAATATATGTGAATTATACCCAGGGAAACACCTAGAGGAAAGAGAGTTGAGAAAAGAAGTGTTAAGGCAAGCCTTGGTGGATAAGTCCGAAATATTTTCGACCTACCACCACGGGCACATAAACCTACTACGTACACGGAATGCGGTCACCATGGTCAGGAGTCGAACACGCGATGGCAAGTGTGGCAGGACAACGTTTCCAAAAAACATCTAATACAGTGCAGTCATTCGTGAGAAAATACGTGTTTCGGCCTATCTATAGTGTGTCCGCCGCGGTGGTACTGTGCCACATGGTTAACGGTGCTACGCGAAAGTCGCGTGTTAAATTTCGGCCGCGGTGGTCACATTTCGACGGAGGTGAAATGTTAGAGGCCCACGTACTTCGATTCAGTTGCACGTTGAAAAACCCCAAGTGGTGACTATTACTCGAAATATTCCATTACGACGTGCCTCATATTCCTTTGGTGGTTTCCGTACGTAAAAAAATTCCAGATATTATTATTATTATTATTATTATTATTATTATTATTATTATTATTATTATTATTATTATTATTATTATTATTATTATTATTATTATTATTAATATTATTATTATTATTATTATTAATGCATGACTTAAGACAAGAAGCAGTTATGAACTACAACGTTCCTGTATTTGGGTCTCTCATGTATCAACAGTGAAAAAGAGCAGGATGACGTCAATCACTATACCGTTTGCGTCGCCTCGCCATGACTCTGTAGCGAAGGGATTCGCGCTCAGGATTCATCGCTCAGCAGCAGTGCACCAGAAAGTGTGTCACCGGGACCCGTTATACTACGTTATCGCAGGCGTAAGCATTAGCGAAGGTCGCAAGTTCGTTTGCGTACACATTGCGAAGTACCCCACCAAGATAAGATAACGAAGGCATGCGCACCCTCAGCAATGTTTCTTTTTTTTCTTTTCATAGCTTTAACTGGGTCGTGCACACGAATGTATAGAGAATGCAGACGTGCGCGAAATATTCTAAAACCTATAGAGTTGAGCTGCTCGTTCTTGAGTGCCCTTCATCATTGAAGGGTTGGCTTCACTTGACTGGAAGCTAAAGAGCCGGAAGACGTTTTTCCTCATGAATTAAAAAAAAAAATCACAACATCGAAAACACGACGCTTGGTAAGCCAGGAAACGCGCGAAAATAGAGTGCGGGTGGAGCCGCCCCCTCGAGATTCTCGCACCCAACACCGTGACGTCATAGATTTTGAATAGCTCCACTGTGTCCTACGGGGCTTCTAATCAATAAAAATTAAGTACATACTCGTCTGAGGATGGCATAGACCTAGCAAAATTAGTTTTGAAAAAAAATTCGGCGAGCCAGTGTGGCGAAAATACGAAAAATACATTTTGAAGTTTTTCCCGTCAAGAGCGGACATTCAGGCGCCAAAGTTAAAAAGAAAATTCAACCTTGATTTTCTACGCTAATGTTGCACTTGTGCTAGTGAAGCATATGACAATAGAGTTCTCAGAGTACAGTCTGTCAATCAAAATCAACTCATTGTTTCTCGTGAGTGTGCCTTTAAGATGCGCTCACTATGAAATTGGTCGACAAGATAGTCTGGTGCAAACTTTTCCTGGCATAAAACATGAAAGTATTGTTAGGAGTCTTAGGTCCCAAAACCACGGTGTGATTATGAGGGGTGCCGTAGCACAAGGTTCCGGAAATTTCGACAGTGTGGTGCTCTTTAACGTGCGGTGCCTTCGTAGTGTACACGGGCCTCAACAGTTCCTGGCGTAATATACTGTCCTGGACAGACAGTTATAGTTTACCGTTAGCGTGATAGCGCGGGTTTAGTGAATAGCGTTACCGTGCCGCAAACGGTCGTTGCGGATGGCGTGTTGTAGTTTAGCGGGATACCGTTCCCGCGGTTTACGAGCCCCAGCTGGGTCGGTGGCGCCACCCAGCGGAGAACAGTGCAAAGAAAAAGAAAAAACGAAAATGTTTGCCACTGTCACACACAAAAAAAAAGAGTGCGTACGGTGAACGATACGGGTCACATACACTGCGCATGCACACTTCGATCCCACTATTATGCTATGCCCACTATCCCGCTAAGAACGCAAAACTGTAACTGTCTAATATGCGTCCTGAAGCGGAGTAGGCGGTAGCAATATTTCGTTATTTGCTTCGGTTAAATGTGAGCTCTCGCAGCGAGAAAGAAAGAGAAGGAGAGAGATATACTGGAGAACAGCTCCTTACAGCAAGTCGTAAAAAGTTACTGTAAAGTCGTAAAGTACCTAGGAGCTCCCTAACCTGTGTTTAGAAAAAGTGGTTAACTTTTTAGAGTTCTTGGTAATCCACTACGGGAAAGCAGAAAGCTGCCCCGTGGGCCTCACACTTGATCAGGCGGTGTTGACAAAAATTGTTAATCACTGAGTGGCTGCATTAATGCTTTCTGCAGAGTTTTAGAAAAAAAATATTCTATCGTAGCACCTAACAAAGTATAAGAAACAGTGTTCAAACATTAAGGACAGCAATAAACACACACAAATGACTGAGCGCAGAGTAAGTGAAACGTTAAAACAAAAATGTCCAGTTCCATAAAACGTTTGTAACACGTGCTACTATGGACCAACACGTACCCCCACATTTTGAATATTATACGTAATTTACATCCCGATGTATACACAAAATATACATAGCTTCACCACTATGTAAGTATAGTGTGTGTCAATTTGATGCTATAGATGGCGCAATCTATTTAAGTAAATGCATAGTGATGTCACGACAGTTTTATATACAACCGACGGGTCACGAAACACGCACACATGAAAAACAACATATACATACAGATTATAGTTATGTGGCAACCACTGCCGTATGGCATGGCTACGAGAATCAGGCTATATGAAAAACCCGCGGTGCCCGTCCATCAAACACCTGTAAGAAACGGCATGACCACTACAGTAGAAATTACTCTTCTCTAAGGAAGAACGATTCCTTCGACAGAAAAGACAAAAGCTCCGAGTACAATATTATCATGTGGATGCAAAGCACCGTGACGGCGACCCGGTGCAGCGACCTCCAATTTATTACGCCACAAAGAGAAATCCCACACTGCAAATAGAAACCTAACGAAGCGACTGCGTGAGCAACAACTAAAAGTGACGATACAATGACCTCCTACGCCACGAGAACCTGCGTTCACGGCTCACCAAAATACCCATGCAATAACACATTGCTGAAGGACATGCTGGTTTGACTCTTGTAGCGGCCAATTAGGGCAACTGGAAGATGGGACCTCACCCCACCTCTCCTGTCGGTCTCGTATTGGGAGTACTTGTCGTCTCATTGATTGATTGATTGATTGATTGATTGATTGATTGATTGATTGATTGATTGATGTGTGAGATTTACCGTCTCAAAACCATCATATGATTATGAGAAACACCGTACAGTGGAGGGCTCCGGAAATTTCAACCACCTGGGGTTCTTTAACGTGCATCCAAATCGGAGCACATGAACCTACAGCATTTTCGCCTCCATCGAAAATGCAGCCACCGAAGCCGGGATTGAATCCCGCGACCTGCGAGTCAGCAGCCAGGTACCTTAGCCACTAGACCACTGCAGCGGGGCTATTGTCACCCCAGGCGCCTCATGAAGTAGCAGAGATGGCCAGCCAAAAAGCATGTCCTTATCGCGATCCATGAGACACACCTAGTACTTGCTATACGGACTGGAGAAACCAGAGCGAGCTGCAGGGCCGCCGTTATATCCACAACGTGGTTTTCTAGTATCTATACATCACGACAAACCTGCTGTGCGCGGCACTAAAATGCTACAGCCATCGAATTAAATGCAGGTGTGTTAAGAAGTTGCAGCGCGGATTTAAGTCATGCGTATGGTACCAAGGGGCGTATCTTAGTACCTATAATAAGTAGTAGGCCAGATCGCGCGCAGGGCTGTGATCACCGTGTAGCAAGTGAAGCAAGAATCACAGAGCAGCCGGTAGCGAATAGACATAGATGGCAAAGCGAATCGACCACTGTTGCGTGGTTGCGCCAGCTGGCGCAACCACGTCACAGTGGTCGATTCGCTTTCCAATCTATGGTTGGTATAATTGTCAGTTCAAGCGCACGAATAATCAGAAAGGAAGAGAGGACAAGCGCTTTTTTGCTTGCCCTCTCTGCAATGCATAAAGCCCAACTTTCGATTCCCAACTAGCCCAACTACTAGCCCAACTTTCGATTATGTTGCATCTATGTCTGATTTGCCTTGCCGCACAAGAGCAGCACAGTAAAGCAGCTCAGTTCAACTCGACCACAAAAACGAGCCCAGGAGGGATTGAGTCGACCTAGTTACTCGCAATGGTGGTTGTACAACATGGTAAACGTGCCATGCATAGCTTCAAGATACAGACTTTGCCAGGTACTGCCTTTCCAGTAGCGGTAAATTGTACTCTTGCACCTGACACGTCGTTTCACATCTTCGAGTAATTGAATCCACATGGACAGTGATACAGCGTGGCAAGCCCGTAATTGCGAATAGAGTTGCTTTTTTTAAAGATGAAAATAAGGACTTAGGGAGGTGTCCGGGGAACAAATGAACATATATCAGCGTTTCGAAAATTTATCGCCGCACCTGGGATCTTCCCATACTCAGCGAAGATTAATGCGTAGGCTACTGGACAGGCTGTCCTCGTTCTTCAAATACAACGCGATGTCATCTGCGAAAGCTGCAACCTTCACCGGTGGTGAGAGACCTCAAGCGTATGGATTAAAGGGAGCGCAGGAGGAATAATTTGAGGCTAAGCAAGAGAAGAACCGGAGGTATACACGACACCCTTGGCGCACTCCGTGGATAACAGGAAATGGAGCCCCTTCATGCCCATAAAAATAAAAACAATGAGCTGTGTATTTTCTGTATGCGTTTCTGATACGTTCTACGAAGTTTTGCGCAAAGCCATTACGCGAAATATGTAGCTGCGCTCAAAGTTATCGAATGCCTTTTTCTTGATGAAGGGAAACAAAGAGCCCACGTGCTGATCTCGCTATCATGTACGCAATGATGTCACGCGTAACAAAGGACAGACTGTGAATTTTTCTTCCAGGTATCGAACGCACCTGACGATTTCCTATTAGGAAAAGCGTAAGGCTTCTCAAGCGCCGAGTAACAACTGTGGCAAAAGCTTTGTAATCAACGTTGAGAAGCATAATCGGTCTCCATTCCTCCAGGTGAACTGACGATAGGTCATGTTTAAGTATTAAAGCAATACAGCCATCACAAAAGCTACCCGGGAAATCAAAGTTCTCAAAGCGACGGCAAATAAAAGAAGTGAAAGTGGCGCCAATGTCCACCCAGAAAGGTTAAATAAAACCGGAAAAGGAACCCATCCGGTCCAGGAGCTGCACCACGCTTCATAGAAGACAATGCTTCTTTCGCCTCATTAGCTGAGGGACTTGTACCATCCAGCGGCCGTCCTTGTACAAAGTTGTGCTGCTACCCCTGATGGAACTTGAGGCAGACCGTTAAGCATTGTTAATGTTTCAGTAATATCATGATTCGTGATATATACAGTCGAACATGCCACGTTTTCTGAATAGTTTAACAAGATTGGTCGTTCACGTGCAGGTTGGGGTGCAGCAGGAAGGGATCTAGTGGCTTGGGTAATCAACGTACTCGACTCTCTGAGAAGTAAGCCTTTCGCTAAGCGCAGAACTTCTGGGTGAACACATGGGTTACGTCTGCAGCGCCAAGCAGCCGCTGACAACGACGATGCTTCAACAAGGCGATGAAAGCGTTCGCGCAGTTCTCGCTGCCATGCGCGCATCAGAGGAGTCAGACGATCGACTCGAAGAGAAATGTGCAGCTTTTCGGCAGTGTCTGCAAGTTCTTCCGATAGACGCCGCCTCAAAGCACACCCTTCGACAGAGCAGTGTAGACGCCACTGCACCTTGAGAGCGTCCCACGATTCTGGACCTCATCCGAAAAGGGAGGCACGCAGAGCTCTCGATAAACTTGACCGTGAAAGTGTGTCATGTAGAACGCGAATGTCAAGACGCCATGGCGGAGAAAAAAAGGAAAGCACGTCTCAAGCGATACTGGTCGATGACTCGAGACATAAACAGGGGATGATGGTAACACATCACATCGCGACACACAAGAAGCTAGCGCACTTGGCACGTCGAAGCTAGAGGGACGATATAGAGTTACTCTAAGTTTCTAAAAGAACGTGAACGCCATCCGGGAAGTCGAAGTTCTCGAAGCAGCAGAAAATAACAGAGGTGAGGACGGCACCTGTTTAAGAAAATTTTATTTCTGAAAAAATTATACGTACAGAGAAGATAGCTGTTAGATTGTTCGTTCTCAAGACATTGCTAATATATCCTAATATAAATTCAAATGCACTACAGTAATTGTTTGTACCTGAAAACAGAAATCCTAACGTGCATAAAAAGAAACTATGCTCAGGGGTACGTACAATTCATGAAAAGGAACAAAAAACAACACATTAAAATGCGTCTAAGAATAAATAAATACTTATACAATACTAAATGCAGGTTCGGTGAAATCACAAACACTAGCCTACCTTCTCAGTAATGAAGGCAAGGCATGGACACTTTGTTCTTTCGCCACAGAGCCATTCGGACACTACATGTTTATCTGTAACAATAGACTCGTGTGGGATCGACGGTGACCATTGCAGCGATACGCGTGAAACGTGCATTCTTTGCGTGCCATTCGGGCGCTCGCATGACAATAGTGAAGTTGATGGTGAACAGATTATCACATGTAAATTTCAGAGAAGGTGATACCGTGCATGGCGTTTATTGAGGAATGCGAATATCGCAGTGCAATATTGCCAGACAGCACTTAATCTCGCAGGAATTTTAATCTTCAAGGCTGCACCAGTGAGTCGCGTAACGAAGCGATAATTGAAAACACGCGGGCTGCAGTTACAATTGAATTATTAAATTTCCAGGTTGATTATCGAAGCACGAGGCCTGCGCTGAACTCTCACTACAGCCCCAGCGACAGTTAAAAGAGCGGCCTTTCAAAGTCTTATTTAAGCACTGTTTGGGTAACTGCAGCAAGCGCACTTGCAGGGCACCCACTACACCATAAATCATAATTTTGTGCAGTAGGCAGGCATTCACTATGCCCTCCTTCGTCATTCTTTGGAAAAGTTTAGTACCCCCTACACACTTCAAGGACATTTGTTGCAATTTTGTTTATGCTGAGGCTGACGACGACGAATTATTCCTGGAATTTAGTAATGGGTTGGAGCAATACCATTGGTTTCGCATTTCGCATTACTTGATGTCTGGTTGCCCCAATGTTCTAAAACGTTTTGCTTTAATAAATTCGAAGCATTTTTTAGCGAAATTAGGTGACTTAAATTTGAGCGTATTATTTATCTATCTATCTATCTATCTATCTATCTATCTATCTATCTATCTATCTATCTATCTATCTATCTATCTATCTATCTATCTATCTATCTATCTATCTATCTATCTATCTATCTATCTATCTATCTATCTATCTATCTATCTATCTATCTATCTATCGCAGCAACGTCAAATTTAAAATTTTAAATGTGACGTTGTTGAGTAGAAGGAGCAGGTACAACTGTTTTTCTGAGACACATGAGCTCGTGGGAAGTTGAGCCTAATCTATTTTAGAAACAATACATTTCTTCTCCAAGAAAATATGTGAGTAGTGAGATATAAACGACGCCTGTGGCGCACACTATTTTATCATGCTCCCCTGCGTTACCATGGATTCCGGACATGATAGCCTCGACCAAAACTAGCTTTTCTATTAGAATAGAACTGACATAAAATCGTATATTATGGTTCGAGTAAAGGGCTACATTGCATACGCATGACGTCACAGCATAGGTTTCTTAAGGCTATGCGCCAATAAATGTCGGGATGATTCAAGAAAATTAATGGAAAGAGTTCATTGAAAGAGCAGCTATTCATTGCGTGAGTAGCAGAGATCGTTGATGCACCTGGAGGAGCATATCTCAACCACACGTTTCACTCAGCGTGGGCTCTGGGATCTGTTTTGGCAAGGCGATGAAACACGAAGTTAACCCGACTTGTCCAACAGGCCACACGAACGCCGAGCTGCTCTGAGCGCCGCTATAAAGTTTAGGGTCACCCATAGGCGCGCGCATGGGGGAAGGGGGAAGGGAGGCCCCCGCCCCCTCTAGTCAATTAAGAGTTGGGGGGTTGCGCAAAGCACTGCCATGCTTTTCGCCTTCCCTGAAGGGGAACCTTGGGCACGCCTGTGGGGTCACATTCAATTCTTTTTTACTGGTCATTAAGAGTCAACTCTTTTATGTACGTACCTGGAAAAACGGGGCTGCCGTCCTCGTCTTCGTAGAGAGTGTAAGCACTGCCGTTCCGCGAGCTTCTTCCTAGAGAAGTTCCAGTCAGGTCCTGCGTGACAGAAAGCGGAAACTTGATTAGTTTAACGCATAAAGTCGGTACAGATGCGCAAGCGATGGTGGAGCAGTGGTCAAATAAGTGAACTCACACATTAGGTGCAGCTGTTGATTAGGCTTAGCTGCCTGCATTTACAGTTGAAAAATCACTGTGGTACTGTATGCAGAGCCGCAGTGCTTCGCCAGTTGTAGAAAACATAAAAAATTACGCGCAAGTGTTCTGTGTCGTAAGGCATTGCGATACTTAACTGCATTTACACTTAGTATAGACATAAGCATAGTGCTGGGGGCTAGGCGCTTATGAGCCAAAGCAGACAGCTATATACCTCTACTCTAGGTGTCTATGAAACCTAGCCATGAGCTCATCAATTATCACACATTGACACCAGTTAGACGTCAAATAATCGTCGAGAGCGTGCATCTTTCGATACACCATCAACCTTCATCATTAAAGATAGCTGAGGTGAAATTCGTGGCAGCTGCACCAAGCAACGGCCGCACTTCTATATACGGCAAACTCACGACATGTTTTATAACAGAAAACATTAGAAACGAGTAGCCGCTTCGGTATGAAAGAAAAGCGAAATGAACTTTTTGACACGCGGAATAGATGCCGATATGTGGGACAGAATTATGATGCGTGCGATAACTATTTCAGGCATAAACGTAGCGTGATTACTCAGTGCGAACGTAGAAAACGCTGACACACCGACACAAACGCAGTGACAAGTACAGAACGACATAGAAAGAAGGATCAACGATGCTTACGACTACATAGTTTTACATTCAAGTACATTTTTACTTATATCAAGTCTGAAGTCTCTCAATGACCAACCCCCTTGAGTGGCACAGGGCAGACGAAGAAAGCAATACAAAAACAATTTGACCTACATCACTGAAGACGTCATCACAGGACGTGTTCAGTGACGATGTCATAACATGGCATCGTCTCTCGGTAAACGTGTGCTGATCCCACAGAGGGCACTTGTAAGTTAAGTTTGCTTGCAGCTTTGTGACATGCATGCCAAAAATAAACATTATTTCAAAAACAGTTTTGCGAATTATTGTCAGTTAGTCCAACTTTTACGCTGTGACACCCTCCCCTCACCCAGCCCTCCTCTCTGATTGACCACCTGGCCTCCTACTGTGTCGCCTTCCTGCAGTTTGGGGCATATATGTGCATTTGAACGTGGGAGCGTCAGTACAGCGCCGCTATGAGCCATGCCGGCGAGTGAATAGAACACTTTCACCCCGTTGGCGTCACGAAGCACAAGATTTTTATTTATTTTTTGCTGAGCTGGCAGCTGACCAATATTGCCTCGCGTGCCACCAGTTTGCCATAATGAGGCCCTCGCTTTAAATGAAGTCACTATGATGACGGTGCATCTAAGACCAACGGCCTCCTGTTACTGAAAGTGCTAGGGAAACTGAAGGGAAGTTTTGTGACCACCTAAAACCGCAAGGTGGCAGAATTTTATCAGCCATTCTAGTATGGTCTACGCAAGGCTACGTTTTATGTCACGTATTTCAAGTGTTTCAAGAATGATAAGAAGGAAGTATACAAGGAACATAAATGAAGCAGGGCGGTGAAGAGCGGTAATATGTACGTGGAATACCAGGCACCGGCAGCGCAGAAAATATCTGATGACAACCAGCACCAGTTTGACATGTGCATATGAGATATTTATTGGTTATTTATGGTTCTACAAAACTTCACGAAATAAACCGCGTATACTTTTCAAAAAACACCAAATATGGCTTCACAGGCCATCCTCGTTCGTATGCTGAATTGCCTAAATATCTAGCGGACCCGTCTAGCAATACGCCGCGCTTCCACGGATCGTTGCTATTGAGAACTCCAGGACTGATTGCAACTCTCAACAAAAGCAAATGTGGGATACGAAGCCTTATATAGTTATCAAGCGTGTAGATGTGAGGACAGATTTTTTTTTTCAATAAATACAGGCCGGAAATGAGTTAATGCAACCACATGCTCACAACGGGAAAAGATGAGAGAAGCCTATTTGCATTGCAGTCAGCTGCACTTCAGTAATTATTCGCGTAATTGAAAATTACAGTCAGTTTTAATGTACTAACTCTTGTTTACACACGCGAAAAAAGTTACCGCGTCCACCTACCAATGGTAAGATCGCGTCGGAACGCTACCTTTCTTGCGCGGACATGGATAGCGTAGCGTGCTGTCTGAAGAGTTCTGATGTTACACTACAATACGCGACCGCGGGGAGCTTTTTATGCTTTGATACAGTCCAAAGTATTACGACGTAGGATTGTTCTGCTGATCTGCGTCGTGCAATGACGTTTTTGCGAGGCAATCATTTGTACGCATATTCTGCCGTCAATGTACAAACAGGTGTACGCGTGTGTGAAAGTACTGTCTCATGTTGGCCAAAAGAACATCCCCGCACAGAAAATTTTCAATAGTGACCGATCTCCCAGGACACTTAGAGACGCTAATCCACAGACTTCGACTGGAAGTGGCATACACAAACAGCTTCCTGCACAAAATACACCGATCCAACCCACCCGAACGTCACTGTAGTCATGCAGAGCAAAATGTTCGCCATATTCTCTTAAAGTGCATAAAGTACACAAATGAAAGAGAAAAAATTAAGGAAGAAACTAGCAAGGACACATGGTCCTTCAAATTAAAGAAATAAATTACTTGGACCATGGCCTGAGATGCATCTTCAGAAACAAGGCGAATATCTTCCTGACCGACTTCTTAGTAAAAATCGGACTGGATAAGCGCTTGCGGTATACATATAGGCGTTGAGATATATGGAATGATGTGTTAGTACATATACTGAGAGTAGAAAAAAAGAAGATGAGTGTGTGATCGTTTTACGACAGTGTGAATCGCTACAAGCAAAGTGTACATTGACAGGTTATTTCAACTACTCTCAGTGTGCTATTTCGTATTTTTTCCTGACTGTTAGTTTTGGGTACAAATATTATTTGCAGTAGAAATAATTGATATCCAGTAGCCCAGGTAACATAGACTTCAACCTCTCCCCAGCAAAACTGACAGAACAAAACAGAACAGAACACCCAAGTAACGCTTGTGCAAAGTGCTCATCTTCTTCATCTTCTAAATGATAAAGTGTTTCCTCCCATCAAGATGTCAACGCGACACATATTTTTCTCTGCAACCATCAATATAAGCGACGGAATGAAATAGTGTCATTTATTATTCCCATCGCGGTTTCGTCATTTATAATAAGCGATGCGTATCATTTTACACCTCTGACTCCTCAAGACCCACGGCCGGGTGGAGGTGAGACGAGCTCTTCCGCTACTACGTATACATCCCGTGTACTTCGCGACATTATTGCTCCGATCGCCAAAGGACGCAAGCGGCCACTGCCGGCTGTAAAAGCACCGGGAGCAGCACTGCTTTCCCTCGAAGATTCTGCACTTGCCCCGAGGTGGTCGGAGGCGCGATATCGTGAGAACCGTGCACGATCATTGCCGTGGGAATCATCGGTGGGTCTGCTCGGGTGGCACGCAGGCCAGCATGTACACTCCCCTTGGGCCACAAGCGAGGCGGCGACAGGTTTCCGGTCAACCCGCGGCACTCCGCGGTCAAACAGGTCTCCGCCCTTTCTCGCCACTTTCACGGCGTGTACGCAGCGTGTCGGTTGTTTCTCTTCGCAGGCACTGCGCCATGCTCTCGACCGGGTTGCAGAAATTAGGTGCCTTTTCTCATCTTCTAACCACTACCACCACCTGCACCAGTCCAGAGCACGGCGCAGTGCCTAAGGCAACAGTGGTGGGGCTGGCTGGTCAAAGCCACTTAGAACAGGTTAGAAGAGGAGAAGGGCTGCAGAAATAAGGTGTCTCTCTCCTCTTCTAACCACTACCACCACCACGACCACTGCCTTAGGCACTGCGCCGTGCTCCCGACCGGGCTGCAGAAATTAGGTGCCTTTTCTCATCTTCTAACCACTACCACCACCCCCGTTGCCTGCTATATTTTTACGGTGCGGGCCAAGGCTTCATTCTTTTTCCTCACCATAAAGAATGCTTCTCTTCCAGTATGTCCGCACTCCATCATTCCTCCGAGTCCTTGAGCCATGATTTATTTCAATTTGTTTTAGTGCGTCCTCACAGTGGGGTAAAATGCTTGTTTTGCACGAACCCTTTCTAGAAATGCGCAACACAGCATATGAACACCAAAGGACAGGTCTGCTTTAAAGCGCTATACGATGCACGCATCCTAATTGTTTTGGACAGATGTTCTTGCTTTTTAAAGACGATCGTCTTTCTTGGGGACCTTTGACGAAAAAATTTTGGTCTGTCTGTCTGTCTGTCTGTCTGTCTGTCTGTCTGTCTGTCTGTCTGTCTATTTGTATGTTTGTCTGCTCTTACCGATACCTCAAACGGCATCAAACGGCCAACCCCATCCGCAGTGCCCACCAATATTGCTCAAGCTTACGCGTTCATATTTGTGCGATTGTCAATTAAAAACAATTATTGCGCATATCTGAGGCACCATAAGAACACGTCGATGTTTTGTATGTGTGCCTTTGTACTAGAGAAGGCACACACAAGTAATTCTAAGGACCAAAACGTTTATCAGGCTGCGCTGATAGTGCAGCGCGATGCTCGAAAATGGATGTGCTTCTAATGATTTGCTAAGACGACACGGTGGTGACACCTGCCCGTCGTTTTGCGTTCTACACCTTATCACCTCCGAGACAGGCGCGCGTCTTCCTCCGCGGACGCGCACGCCTTCCTTCGTTGTCGAACTGCCAGATGGCGCTCGTGTTTAACGTGCCTCGATGCGCTCTTTCACCTCCGCTACACGCTCGAGGCACAAACGCAGCACCTTCAGAATACCATTCACCATATTTCTTGCTCGGAACATCAAACAAACATTTTGTTCACTCTCTCCAGACGCAAGACGATCGTCTTCAAGGGCACTTGCAGTGTAACATGCAGATTCGGCGCCAATTTTTTATTTTGATTTTTCCTTGCTTTATTGTAGGTAACATTCGAAGTATAAACACTTTTTATCGGCCAATCACGTACGTGCTGTGTTGTTCACATCTTTTCAATTTGGTGACGTGTGGTGTACTGACGGAGCATAAGAGCACGTTACCCAAGCTTCCCATGACTCCTGTCGAAGTGGTTTCACATGGCGAGTTGTGTACACGAACCTATTCATCAAATCCACTAGACGAGGCAACCATTGCCGTCACTCACGCCATCGCCACTGGCATTAAAGTTGATGACGCACGACGCACACCTCCACCCACCAACAAAAAAAAAAACAAAAGAACGCCATTAAGTCCCGGACATTGTGGGAATCTATATCATGCTAAGCTGTCAGTCAGTAGCAGCCTACGCTGGATGTCTCGCCTCGAGCCAAGCGTTGTTCGATGTGTTCCGGCGTCGGCGTCCTTAGTTGTGGGCAAGAAATCATCGTGTGCGTGACCGCAAAATCGAGAAAGATGCAAGTAAAATAACTAATAAAAAATTCCTGGTTCGAGTGGGGAATGAACCCAGGTTGTTTGCATGGCAAACAAGTGTTCTACAACTCAGCCAGGCGGCTGCTTATGATTACAATCAAAATAACTTCCTCTTCATAGAAATGCAGTGCGCGCCGTGGCTCTCCTAGCATGTTTCTCATTTCTGAGCTGGCCGAATATAATGCTCCCTGATTGACTGGACTAGGAGAACGACGCTCGCGTGACGCCGCTTTTTTGAAAGCAGGCAGTACATGTTTTGGTGTTTACGTGCCACGAAAATGTAGACATCACGGTTTTAAACGAGCTGTAAATTAATAGCCCTAGCGCAGCACCTCACCCCCTTGTTCAACTTTTCAATCATCCATGTTTTTCCTTGGCATTTGTGGGGCTATAATCACGCTCCTCGCCTCAACACGGCGGGAAAGCAATTACACGTCCGTTTCAGGAGCTCGTTGGTTTGTTTATTTCGCGTTTCGCGCCCGCGGTTAAAAAACACCGCTCTCTCTTTAGACGAGATCTGCCCGACCGAAATCGACGCCTCGGCCACTTCAAACAAGCGAACTTTATTCGCTCGCGGCGTGAAGTATGAAACTATTTATGCAGCGCCTCCGGCTGTCACGTATCGCAGCTTCACGAAGCGGCGGCAGACGCGTGCTCTAAACAGCCTCGCCAACGGAAGTCGCACAAAACTGTTTATTCCAAATGCATGGCCGGCTTAGGTCAGCCGGCGCTGTTCCGAAGAATAAATGCCAGCCCGACCACTCAATCGCGTATGCGCGCTGTCAAAAAGTACGTGACTCGGTTTTCAATCCCAGTAGGCCTGGCACTTCTCACGGGCAGTTATGTGCACCACGTCGGAATGCGCGACTCTTACTATCGCTCATCGTTAAAAAATGGGAGTAAGTGAGAACATTAGCTGCATGTACTTATATATACTGTGCTGCCGCATAGGATCTTTCCTTTGCTTTGCATATAGTTTTGCGCAGAAATTTATTAAGCGGGATGAGTCCCTTTACAGATTCGTGAAACGTAATAAGTTAACGTCGACGTAACACAGCCGTCATGCGTACTGTCCAGTTTTATGTTTCTCGTAAGCTTGCGCTGCAATGGAAACCTGAGACTGCTTTACGTGAGTAAGGTCAACAAATATTCGTGTGACACTTGAGCATAGCATTCCAGAATGAGCGAAAAAGAAAGAAAGAAAAAAAATTGCCCGCAGCTTCCCTCGGGGGAACACTGAGGAGGATGCGGAGCATATAATTGGTTAACGGGGTGTTAAAGTGCGACTTACTTGGGTCGATGGCTAAATTGGTTAACGTGGATGCGAAATGGCGGCGCTGGTCGAAGGGACGTCGATCATTGTGTTTGTGGATTCGTTGGAATTCATTTCACGGCGACTTCAGACGTCGACGCGCCGTACAAACCAACGGACGAGCGGCAACTGAGCGAGCGCCGACCTTGAGTATATATACAGCGCGACGGCGCATGCGCTGTCAGCTGTCGAATGTTCTCGAAGGAGAAGCGCGCGCGGCACAGATGGTGGGCGACGGCGCGACGGCGCATGCGCGCGCGTCAGCTGTCGAATGTTCGAGAAGCGGTGCGGACGGCGCGGACGGCGCACTACAAGGCGCGAGTATAAGATGCTTCCGCATCTAAAAAGAAAGAAAGAAAGAAGAAAGAAAGAAAGAAAGAGGAAGAAGGAAAGAAAGAAAGAAAGAAAGATAGAAAGAAAGAAAGAAGGAAAGAAAGAAATATAGATAGAAAGAAAGAAAGAAAGAAAGAAAGAAAGAAAGAAAGAAAGAAAGAAAGAAAGAAAGAAAGAGATCAAGAAAGAAAGAAAGAAAGGCTTGCGCTGCTCGACTACGAACATGAGTGACACGCTTTCAACCATCGTGCAAAATCTTTCTTTTTCCAACGCGTGCCCCATGAGCAGTGGCAAGAGCTCACTCTGCCATGCAGCAAAAGCATCGCGACTGAAATCGCTTGCTTCGAAAATAAGTGCGGCCAGTACAATGTGTAATTTTTACCCGCTTTTTCTATAAAAGTGCTCCAAAATTCATTGCAAGCAACTTTTTTTTAAGTTTTTGAACATGGGAACTCGTTTCGCGACTTACGCCTTCCATGCATTTTCTCACAAGTCTAAATAAACAACTGTTCGTGAAGCAGGCCTGGCCTTGAAACCCGGATGCAGATATTGTTATCTCCTTGAATTAAGTGGTTATGGTTACAGGCGTGCGCAGGGTTAGTCTTCAGGGGGAAGAGAGCTTCATCGCAGCACCCTCCTCCTAATAAGTCGATGTATGGACCATACATCGACCTATTAGGAGAGGGGGGGTGCTGTATGGGGCAGACTATGCGCCCCCCTCCTCTTGGGTTACTGGGGCTGGCAGCCGTTAAACCTTAACTTGTTAGGTCACGTTACACCACTAATCGGAGCGTTATACCTCAGCTTGTTACGTAGGCAAGAAAATTAGCTCATATATTCTGGATATAAACAAACTAGAAAGAGGTAAAGTCGTCTGCCAAAATGTACCAGGTAGAGACTGCACATTCACTTAGCCGAAGAGTGAGTGAGTGAGTGAATGAGTGAGTGAATGAGCCAGCGAGCGAGCTACAATGGCGTTCATTATTTTAATCTTACAATGCCTGAGCCACCCACAGATTGATGCGGCTCAAACATTTCCTTCAATAACGCAGGGCCGAAATTGAAGACCAAGACTCCGCACTTTCCACTCCCTCACTCTCTCATCCTCTATCACAGCTAACAAAAGTTCTCATTTTTTAAAGAAAAGAAAATCACTCCCACGGCCTCCAGAGACCGTAAAGCTGAGGCTGCGTGTGCGCTGCTTTATACACATTGTGCGCAGTGTCCGCCTCTCTCCTGGGACAATCGGAAGGAGCGACGTGGCTCATCAGAGTCGAGTATATAGCGTCGCCCTGTTTGCTACAGAAGCCGCCGTTCCTGCAAGGCGAGTCAGAAGAGGGAGTGTGGTTAGGACCAGGCTCCTCGTTTCTGATGCTCAAACGAACGGCTGCGCACTAAAGCGAGGGGGAGAGCAGTCAACCTAGAGCAGAGTGGAATCTCGAAAGGAGCAGATCATCGTCCTCGATCTTTCCTCCTCAACATCGCCCTTGCTTATCTCAGCGTCATCCAATAATCTCTCTCACTCTCTTCTTCTTTCGCTCTTCCCCCTCTGTCTATCTATCCATACCATTCCTTGTTCCCCTTTCGAAGTGAATTGAATCACAAGCGTGAGAAACGAAACTGCAGGTCGTTCCCGTTTGGTAACACGGTAGCGTTCTCTTATCATCGGTGGCATCGTCTTTTCATGACATAACTCTCTCCTCTCCCACTTTTGTTTATCTGCTCTTTCTGCGCAACGACCGTGCGTATTTCTTCTCTCCCTTAAAGAGGTAGTAAAATACAGAGAGAGACAAAAACTCGAAACGCCACCTTTGTAACGCTCGACGGGTTCTGTGCGCTTAAAATTCGAGAATAAACGTAAAGCCCCGTGAAGGGGTGGCTGTGTAGCGCAAACACGGCGCAATGAAGAGATTTTAGAGGAAGAAAAACAGGATAAGAAAAAGAAACGTACACAAACGAAAACGGCTTCTCAACGCTCTCGCTCATTTCACCCTTTCTTTCAAGCAGAGTGGGTGTTTTCGACTATGAGCAAGCAAGCAAGCAAGCAAGCTTTCGGGGAAATGGCTGTCCTTGTTTCGTTAAGCGAGTTTACAGTGAAATTATTCGTGCATAAGGGAGTTCCGTGGTGCCATCGAATCACAACGTGATTGCATTTCAACAGATGCTTCTCCGAGTAAAATTCACGTGGGTTTATTAGTTTGCTCTTCCACCGTTTTCTGACGCCTTCCTCGACAACGAATTGAGCATCGACTCTATGAACGCCAAGCTGAATTTACATATGCAAAGCCAATCTGCTTCTGTGTTTGCCTTCTATATTCATGAAAGAGAGAGAGAGAGAAACTGTGTGTGTGTAGAGGTAGGGGAGGGGGGAGAGAAGTGCTGAATATTGACAGAAATCTACGCGCATGTACGCCCACTGGTGAGTTTTTTCAAACATTTGATGGGTTTCAAGTCAGCTCTACCCAGCAATGAAGAATAAACTTGTTCATCGTAAACCATGACAAGTCAACCCGTAATTGACTGAAGCACTTCAGTTAAGCGAGGAGGTCAGTCTTCCGACACAGCTAATTTGCACGCTAGTGTGAATTCTTTTTTTTTCTTTCGTTATTCGGTTAATGATTCTCGGTGACCTGATCATAGCACGCAATAAATGAAGCGTTTGCTTTTAACGTAGCGTAAGGAGCCGAAACATTGCTCACTTTTAACTCAGTCGACAAGGCAAAGAAGCAAAAGTGGCCCGATAACTATTAATGTGAAACAAACTATGACATCAAAATAAACAAGAATGTTTCGAAAGCATCACAAAGTGGCGCTAGCTTAGTCATGTATGTTATTGCTTCACGATGTATAAAACCAGATACCACTCATTTTCTCTCTAACCTAACGACAAGCCTTGTGTACGGGGAACGCAATAAAATCTTAAATCAGCATTTTGCAAAATAATAAACAATAGACAAAAACAACAATACCAAACATTGAAGCTTTGTGGCTGGTGTCAACAGCACGTGAATATAGCTGACAGTGCAAACAAGTACGGCCTCTCCCACTTGCGCTTTTTTTTTTCAGTCGATGCACTCCACTTCATGCCATTGTCCGAATACAAATATTTTCCCGACCACCACGCGGGAAAGGGACGATGTGGAAAAGCAGGCGATTGGAAAAATGGTATAGTCCTCAATTCACTTCGGAAACAGCGATGGAGTGAGACAATAATGAGCAATGCGAAAATGCGACATCGACAAAAAGCGACGCAAAATCGCTTTGAACAAGACATGGTTGAATACTTAACGAACGTAATTACATGGCGTAATGCACAAAGAAATGGACCATAACGGTACGTTTATGACCAGTAGTACGAATTTTCATTTGTGTATTCATAGCATGACAAAATGCACGCTTGTTGAATTGTTTTTATTGATATTGTTTCGGGGTCATGGCGTGGACGAAGGGAGCAGATTGGGTGTTCGCGTTAAACTGCTTATTGGGCCGAACTCGAGGCCACGTAAAAGGAAAGCCAGATTACCGCAAGACACTGGCACTGATAGCGGTGAACAGGGCGTCGGCCATCGATCAACTGACAAGCAGTGAAGCGTGTCGGCATTTATACAGGTGCCGTCCAATATTCAAGTGTTATCGCTAGCAGCCATGCAGGTTCCAGAATAATCCGTATACTGTTCGCGAAGTGCGCAATATTAACAGATTGATCTACAATGATCGCGAACCTTCTCGACCAATGGGGTGCAGTTTGCGCTGAGCATTCCTGACAGGCTTTCTGGGCGAAAACAAACAAACAAACGTGAGTGAAAATAAGAAACACGAGTGGCAATATTATATGAATGGGAGCACCACAAATGACTGTAGCGCCACATACACGTGCACGCGCGCGCGTATTTCTGTGTGTGTACGGGTCCGTGAGCTTTGATCGATTGATTCACATGAGGGGTTTAACGTCCCAAAGTCACCATATTATTGTGAGAGACGCCGTAGTGGAGGGCTCCGGAAATTTCGACCACCTGGGCTTCTTTAACGTGCACCCGAATCTGACAACACGGGCCTATATTTCTGCCTCCACCGAAAATGCAGCAGCCGCAGCCGGGATTCAATCCCGCGACCTGTCCGTGAGCTTCAGTGTGTGCGTGTGTGTGGGTTTGTGCCTTTAATTACTTGCTCGCTAATGCTAACACCCTCTAAACTATTATAATAATTATCAATAGCGCTAGATAATGTGGGACAAAGCGAAAGAGGCCTGTCCGATGGCTAGATGTATGCACGTCGCACGTCACAGACGTCACGAAAATTGGTTCAAGCTTTCTTCGTTTTTAAAGGTGGCGACAGCTGTGTCGAAAGGCTTTTTATCGCTCTATACAAGGCTGAGGTTAGGTACCTTAATGAACACATCCAAAAAATTCCGATTTTGTTCGGCTCGAAAATGTTTTTATTCCATGTATATGGTTCCTACATAAATCATTCGAGTCCATGGCCTTCTTCGTCTCGTATCACGTTATTTTGCACTCCTTTTCATTATCACGAATCACCAACCGGAACCGACTATTCTCGGAACCGACTATTCTTCTGAACTATACCATACCCACTAATAAGAAAATCTATTCGAGATGCAATATTAACAGTTCCTCATTATTACTCTCAAAAATCTTGTTTGTAGCGCCAGCTCCTTGTGGTGTTCAAACGTGTCGTCCATTCGCCAGCTTTTTACTCGCATTAAGAAAATCCTATTCGTGACGAGTTTGACATTTATAAAGATCCGTTGTCTACTTTTCATGAAATTGTTTCTTACTACCGTCTGGCCAGAAAAATATTTCCAGCCCTCCACCCCGATTTGACCAAGCCTCAGGCAAGCACATTCAGATTACTTCAAACCCGTTCATATCCTACTCCTCGATCCCTTAACCGGACAGACCCCGACCATACACAGTCATGCCCCAAATGTGGCCACAACTAGTCTTCTTTTTATCACATGCTCTGGCTGTGCCCAGCCCTTAACAGATCTTCATTTATCACGAAGGAGCAATGGGATGCAACTCTAAAGAGCACCAGCCTTTATACAGGCCATCCAAAGGGCCCACGACATCGCGACAGAACTTCGGCTTCCGGTCCCATCAGGGCCGGAGCCACCGACTTGGTATGGCGGGTGGCTTACAGATCCCCTGAATATATGTCACTCAGGACCTAAATAAAGTTCTTGTCTAGTCATGTCAAAGGCCACCTTTTATTTTCCAGCCTTTTACGACCCAGGAGCTAGCGCCTCCATCAGCTCTGAAGCAGGCGCTTCTAATAGATTATAGTGCCGGAGAAAGAGGACATACAAAAAGAGCGGATAGAACGAACTTGCGGTTTGAAATCAATTTGTTCTGAAATGAGGGTAAATTCTGCGCCCCCAATAATTCATTATTTACTTTGTCAATATATCGAAGCAAAAAGACTTCCTGCATGAGACGCGCCGGCCCGGCGCTCCTTTGCGAATATGCCCGCGAAAGCAAAAAAAAAAAAAACAAAGAAAGGAATAAGCTCTTCATGAATATGGTTAACCAGCGAAGCTGAGTCGTACGGATCTTGCATCTCTCACACGCTGGGATCTATTGAGAGGTCAGCTGTTGTAACTTCTGATTTATCTGTCACCGCATTTAGGAGATAAGGGCTTCGAACTTCGCAGTCGGTCCCGTTATCTTAAAGGATATTGTGACCAGCTAAAGCGTTTTGTAGATAGTGATTGATGCTGCGGCGTGCCGAAAAAACCCGCAGATAATTCAGTGCGACCAAGGAGACCCTTCGACGAAGCGTATACGCTAGCATTACCCCATCATTTTATATCCGAGCACTATATAACGTGCCTACATCTTTTCTCACCTCTTAGCCCAGGGGACACGTGGCCTGCGGGCCGCATGCGGCCCATGGAAGTCTACCTAGCAGCCACGACGAATAAACTGTGTGGGGCTTTGTTAAATGGTTCTCGTATCAATGCGAATAATGACGTTTCGTTCGGGTAACAGACAGAGACGGGAGTCGTCTCAAGCATGTATCTTTTCGTGAAGCACTCCATGGATTCTCTATTTGTTGAAAAATGACCGTGGAACGAAACCTATATATTTCCAAATAGACACCCAGATATCATGTGAGTCATTCCGAAGAACTGCATCGATATAATTTATGGATTCTGATCAAAATTTTTTGAAGAAATTATTCATGGGAGATTATGGGAAATTCGTTCTTTCATTGTGTGACCCCATCCCTTTTCCACGCTTCAACTTTTTGCGCTGTAGCGGGCCTTGCGGGAGGGAATTTTCTGACTGCGGCTCTTTAGGTTAGGTGAGGTGAGTTTGAGACCGATTTCCAAGCCATACAGAAATTCGCTGTAAAAGTAATGCCTTTTAATCTGGAAGGA
Source organism: Rhipicephalus microplus (assembly GCF_043290135.1). Lineage (NCBI taxonomy): Eukaryota > Metazoa > Arthropoda > Arachnida > Ixodida > Ixodidae > Rhipicephalus > Rhipicephalus microplus. Next base: position 78,275,605 of record NC_134702.1, on the reverse strand, counting down.
GGCGCCTCCGCTAACGAGTACAACCTCGCCGATTTGTTAGTTGCCTGGCGTGCTCTAGTCATGGCTTTAGTGGCCAGCGTCAGAGGAGACGGGTTTGCGACCATGAATACGACGCGCGAAGGCTGTCACTTGTGGCCACCCGCCTTCATGACAGGCCCACGCTAGAATCGACAATATGAGAAAGCCGACTGTCATCGCATCAGAAATCCATTAAAGTTTTATTGCGGCAGTTGCTTATTAGGCCAGTTACAGTGACCTCACTCCTCACCTTTCCACTTCTGCGTGATCGTTCTTACAGACCTGCTCTTCTCTACGCTGTTATTCAGATTTTCCTTTTACCCTTTCTTTATTAGTGGAAGGTAGAAAATCAGATGCTTCATACCTGGCTTACCTACCTGCTTCTTTCAACGTTTTATCGCTATCTACAATGTCACTCCATGTTCTGCGTAATAACAAAAATGGAAGACAACCAAGACAGAGCCTTCATATAAACATTTCAATGCTAAATAAATGAAGATATATACGCATGTTCGTAGTATAGTTGGCTACGCACTTTGCTACTGCTGAACATTGCGTAATGCCTCTGCCGAAGCGTATATACCTAGATACGTGCGCAGAAACCGCGCCTCTGTACACTAGGGCAGCACCACAGTAACGCACGACTTACGTCATCGTCATCTGGAATCGAGAGACTCCTCTCTCCTTCCATGACGGGCAGCGAAGGAGAGCGCCGGAGGCGGTTCGAGATCTTCCTGTGAAGCAGCGCCCGGAGGTCCATCCAACTCCTCTTGGTCAGGTCCTCCCGAGACTTCTTCAGGCGGGGCAAAGTGGCCACCCCACCGCTGATTTCGCATGCGCTCGCCAGAGCCTTCATGGCTGCAGGGACTTGCTCCTCGTCCCCGGCCAAGTCGAGCGAGTACTTTCGCCTCAGCATTGCGCTTTCAGCTGCTACCACCTCAGTTCGCTTGGACGAGACGAGCGACAGGGATGACCTGTCCCACGCGCCCGACCTCCGCTTGTCCGCGATCAGCTGCTGCTCGGTGCCTTGGCGCTCGGCCAGCTGAGCTCCAGCGCGATAACCGGGCGGCGGCTCGTCCGAGCCCAGCGCTACGATATCGTAGCTCGCGCTCAGCGGCCGCAACCCACCCGCGACTTGCTCGGGCTTGTGCGCGTCGCGAAAGGACTCCGACGACGTCCAGGTAGAGTCGGGATCCGGCGCTTTCTTGACACGCGAGCGCAAAGAGCCGTAAAACGTAGACAGACCGCGGCTTCTGCGCTGCGCTGAAGAATCAGCGCGCGAACCTTCAGGTCTCTGGCATTGCGTGGGAGGTTTTGGAGCGCTTTTCTTCTTTCCTCGCATATGCTTTGCAGGGTGATGGGCTTTAGCGCTTGACGCCGTCAATCTAAAACTTACTTGAATACGATAAGCAGTCTAACAGGTTAACGAGTCACGCTCGATATTTTAGTTGAACCACGGAAAAAGATACACCGGTGGGTTGCTCTGCGACGGTGGAGCAGGATTTTAGGATAGCCCAGACCAGCAGAGTTGTATTAGGAGGCTACCAGGACGTTCGCGTTCATGAGAATTAAGGTGTCATAATAGACGCACAGAACAAGAACTTGGAATGCCCGATGCAAGGAAGTACCGATCAGTGACGGTATTCGATGCCTTTTTTCACCGCAGACTACAGGGTCGCGTAATTTCACACCGGTGAGCGATCCTTTCGGTTTCGCACACAAAGAGGGCAGCACCGGAGCACTCGGCAACACAAAGTTTCACACCCAACCACGCAAGATGATCACCAATCATTGGTCGAAATATCCACAGCGGCACAATATCTATCCACAGCTCTGCACGTATCCACCTCGTCCAACAACACACACAAAAAAACGGCACACGATACGTTAATCCGCACAGGCCCGCAAGCAGGAACGTAGCGGCTCCCAGATCGAAGGGGCGTCGTGTAGCAGACGGCGCGCGGAATCGGCCACCCGTGCCAACAGTGGACCTGCCAGCACGAATCTAAAGGTAATATCGAGGAGGCGAGGGCAGGGCTCCCGAGATAGCGATTCGTGTCCCAGGTAACGAGATTAGAGAGGAGCGCCGGTGCATTTGCGGGAACGCTGTACGCGCCCGGCGCGACCTTCTCGGACGCCACCGACAACCCGGTTACTCCCAGCACGCTTTGTGTGACGCTAAGCGTTATCAACGCCGGGATTCCCGGACAGATGCTCTCTCGGCAAATGCAGCTCCCGGGCGACGAGGTCCCCTACCAGCCGTACAAAGACGAGGGTATGTTATTGTTTCGCCAGCAATCAACCTTATCAGGGCACTGTTATTTGTTGTGTGGCTCAACGAAGCCATGGATGGACGACTTACATATATCAACATGCTTCCAGGTAGATAAAAATATTAATACAATAATTTCTGGTGTTTAGGCACACTTTAGTAAAGGGCTCCGCAAATTCAAGCCGCGTAAGATTTTTTAACGTGCATTTAATTATGAGTACCTAACTGGGGCTCAGGCAAAAATTTGCTTCGGCGAAGACACTCCCATCATCTAGAGTGGGCACCGAGCAGGCAAGTGAGGTCGAGTGTAGTTTAGTGCTGAATATACAACGATGAAAATGATTTTCGGGATGGGTAGGGGCCTGGTGGGCCTGCCAGTGGCGTAGCCAGGGGCATCCCAGTCCAAATGCAACCGCCTTGGCCTGGACCGAAACTACGTGTCAGCAGCCAAGCCCCGTAACGCTTTCAGGCACAGTCTTTATCAAACTCTTTGACGAAAATTGGCGCCGAACAAAAACTTTCGCAAGTAATGTTTGTCCGATGACAAGAAAGAAACAAAACTATGCCTGCCAGTTCGTAACTGTAATGGCTCTTTTCGATGATCTTTGCATCTAGTACTTCAGGAGTCTCAGAAACGTTTACGGAGACGATTTTGAGCTTTTTTATTTACCAAAATAAGATACGGTAAAAATAGTTCTTGCCATTTCTTAGATATGGCAAGAATTTCCAACACTGACTTCAAGATGCAGTTCAAACCGTATATCCCATGTTCTTCTTATATAATTCTCATTCATCGGAGAACATTTTAACCAAGGCCCTTGAAACTTCAACACGATTGTAGCAATACACAGCGACATCATCAAGTAGGCTATAACACAAGGTACCACAATAGCATACATGACAACTCGGCCGTATAATTCCAGAAATCACGAAATCAAAAAAGGTATACATATATATGGCCAAGGAAAACGAGCGCATATGACTGTGCTGTCATGAACAATGCCGTATCGATTACAGCAAAGAATAGAAGATAATACCTCTGATATTGAGTTTAAAGAACACATGCAGTGGCTGATCAAAACGCCGAAATATTTTCGCCTTTACGCACAGATAAATTGTTCTCGATACGGAAAAGCGCATATCAAGCTATAAGTCTTCCTCTCTTACTGCATGGCATTTTTTTTTTTGCCTATGATGTGTTACAACATTCTAGTATTATTGTGCTGGCTGGTTTGTAAACTACCACAAAAAAGAAAGAGATAAATATAGAAAGTTAAATTATATAGGAAACAGGGGGAGACTTTCTGCACATGTAACTGCAGTGAGCCGGCTCAGCACATGGATATTAAACTAAACAGCATACCGACCGACTGTGACCAGCCGACCAACCGACCAACCTACCCACCCCCACCGAGTGACTAACTGACTGACATATTGATCGATTGATCGTTTGAAAGATTGATTGATTGAACAAAAGTGTCTCTCGGGAGAGGAATCAGTTTAACGGTAGGCAATCAGCGCTATCAACACAGGAGTTCATCGAAACACATTTGTTTCACAAACAAAAAGAACAGTGACAGCAGCAGCGCAGCTCTGATAGCCAGCATCTAACTGCTTGCACAAAAAGCCTAACAGACGATCTGAAAGTCTGCAAGCGCAAATTTCAATGACGCAGCTTTTCCCGATTAGAGAAATGCGCGTCCTAAGTGGCAGGTGCCGATTAAGCAAAGTAAAAAAAAAGCTGAATATGCACGTTTCGCATGATAAAAGATGATGATATTTTCCTTCTTTCATTCCTTCTTCAAGAGAACTAAACAAAATACCGATTGTTTCGTGGGTTTGCATGCTCTACGGCAACTGCGACCGGCATGAAGTTATACTCGCCTTTCAATTTCCTCAACAACTGTTGTTTAGTTCTTTTCGACACCACTGGCCATGCAGTTTTCTGCTCTTATACAGGCATGACTTCGTGCTAAACTTTTAACCTTACTTCAGGTTTTTTTGGTGCATACACGTGTAAAGTATTCGTTGGTTCTTCATATAGCCAGCATAAGTAACACCTCTGGTTCCATCTCCAAAACAAAGGACGTACTCCAGAGTTCCGGCGTTTGACACTAACTCTCCACCCCCCCCCCCCCCGCCCCGCCGCGGTAGTCTAGTGGCTAAGGTACTCGGCTGCTGACCCGCAGGTCGCGGGTTCAAATCCCGGCTGCGGCGGCTGCATTTCCGATGGAGGCGGAAATGTCGAGGCCCGTGTGCTCAGATTTGGGTGCACGTTAAAGAACCCCAGGTGGTCAAAATTTCCGGAACCCTCCACTACGGCGTCTCTCATAATCATATGGTGGTTTTGGGACGTTAAACCCCACAAATCAATCAAATCAATCAATCACCCCCCCCCCCCCCACAAAAAAAAACTGCCCTCTCGTTGGTCTTACTTTATACAGCACCCATAAATCAGAACGGCAGAAGAGCTGCTGTGGTGATACAGGTCTGTAGTGTCTTCCCACGTTTGGACAATGATAAGACCAAAGAATATGCGCAGGACGCCGCACAAACAAAAACAAAACAAAAAATGGGGGCAGGGGGAGGGGAGGGGGACTTAAGGGTATCGACTTAAGCAAGGTCGTCGGTCTTGTTTCAAGAGCTGCGTGAATACATTGACGCACTCGCATGTCAGGCTCCATGTGCCTCATAAATGAGGCTATTTACACACAAAGCGTCGCTTTTGTTGATAAGTCGTCTCTCCACACGCATATATATATATATATATATATATATATATATATATATATATATATATATATATATATATATATATATATATATATATATATATATATATATATATATATATATCAGCACGAGATGAAATGACCATGAAAGCTATATCACAAATCTGAGACTGGTGCGATGTGAGTAAAACATATTGTATGATATATCGATATATTGACATAATGACGACAAGAACAGCCAGTGAATCAGGCGTCAAACGTTTTTTACTATTCAGAACTCACGCGTAAACACTCACATAAAACAGAGGCCTATAATGCACACAGGACCGCGTTATAAAAGTGTATCTTCAATGCCACCTCGAAGAACTTCGGTGTGCTGGAACATATCGATATCACGAACAAATTTCGCGCCTCAGCTTCGTGTAAACGCGGCCATCGTCATCCGGAAGCCAGCGCCACCATGTCGCGTGGTCAGTCCCGGCGACTCAGTCCCTGCCACACGTCGCCTCTGCATACACGCGAGTTGGAGGTCAGCGCAGCGGATTTCTTGTCAGATATGTCCATCGCGGATTGTGTTCATGCAGACACAGTCGGTAGGCATATATAAGCGGCGAATTATTCCGTTTTTATAGGGGCGAATCTCTTTATAGCGACAACCGTTTGTCCCTCATAGCAGTTGTAGTATGTAACAAGTATAACATTTTGACCTCCAAGGTGGTGCCGGCGAGAGATTTCTTCTGTGCGTTGTTCAACAATAAAAAATAGTGCTCAATGTACATGTAAATGGCTGCTAATGGAGAATAAGAGACTGGAGCATTCGGCTTTTACTTAACGCGCATGCTGCGATCCCCATTAGCAGCCATTGGCATGTACATTGAGCACTATCTGACAAGAAAGGGTTGCTGCGTTATACTCGCTAGGTGTACCCTCCTTAGTTTTAGAAATGTTTAGCGAGCGTTGAGCTGCAGTGCTATGAATACAATGAACTAGTATATACCATGAAGTCGAGGTGGTTGAAGGTGGGAAGTAGACCCGAAGCGCAAGCCGTAAGAAAGTGTGCGTGTGCCACCTCTCGTTAAGTTCTTGGAATGTCCTTTGGAATGGTGGTGCTTCTATATGGGGAATATATGATGAAAAAATGTGAGATGGTGGCACTTGTAGTGTTGAATAGATGGACGAACGGACACACAGACAGATGCATGGATGGATGCATGAACGGACGCAGGGGTGGATGCATGGACGAACGCAGGGATGGGACGCACGAACAGACGCACGCACTGACGGGCGGATGGACGCATGGATGGTCACACAGACGGACGCATGGACGAACGGAAGCAAGAACGAATGGACGGATGAATGCTTCGACCCACTCTCCATTATTCACTCCGTGGATATGCTGCCATTTCTTTTGTTTATACACGTTACCCTCCTGCGCCTTTGCAATTTTGCCTCCCCAACTCTTTGGAGGGTATTAATAGTAGACTTGCGTCCGGTCAAACTCACTGCCTTCCTCCTCTCTCTCTGTCTTCAACAGCCGCCTAGTTCAGCATTATGTGTTTTTTTCACACACCTTAACCTTTCGTATAAGTTGTCTTTACAGGCTAAGGTGAGCTATTGACTTTGCTAAACAAAAAAGTCTCCCGGAATAAGAAATATATTGAATAGGAGCATCAATCACTTTCGTTAGCTTTTTTTTTTCGCGTGTAAGTGTACTCGTATTGGTAATTTATAAAAATAAAGCTACAATGAAGACGCCGAAACAATTGTCCTATATAAAATTCATTAGCTTAGATTGATAAATATGAGCCCTGTGTTGAAAATGTCGAATGCAGGTCATTATGAATTTCCCAAGGAATAAACAGCAATAAAAGGAATAATCTAGAGTAATTATCCCTCGTCCCGTCCAGAAAGGGTAAATATCTGTAGCCAGAGTTAGCAAAATTTTAAAATGTGAAAGCGAAGACACATCTTTTCGGAATATCTTCGCCACATTTTGTTGCTTGAGATATTCTCCCCAGAACAGAAAGCCTTCTGCCATCATGAGTAGGGTAACTCTCTCTACAGTATGTCCCGATGCATTCTTTTTTTTTTCACTTTTCAGAAGTCCGGGTTTCTAACCCGCTTATGTGGGCAGTATTGTGACTACGAGTAGCTTTCGTCGTGCACCCAAGGCGTCTACCCTCGGACGTCCACCTAGAAACGATATTGACTTTGGAGATGAAAGGCTCATTGAGAGCGAGACTGGAAGCGTTCATCTCCAAATAGTGTTGCTGCTTTAAAGGTACGCGTCGACTTTCTTTACTGTCTTTTTCTTTTTTGCAAACATTGTCGTAGCTGAGGAATCGGGCGAATGTATATCTGTCTCTTTCGTGTGTTCACATTAAAAACCTATAGCTCTCAACTTCTATCTCCTTCCCTTTGTTTAACCGTGGCGCCGGTTGAATACGGCCACAGTAGGAGTGTCGAATGCAGCAGCGCCTTCCACACCGACAACGAAACAATAGCAACGAAAGCCTCGTGTTCTCTGTGTTCAGACACGGATGTCATTATGTCGTGAGTTTCGCTTCAACACAAGTTCGTATTGCACGCCTGGTTTCTGTTTTTTTCTTCTTCTATATTTCTACTGACTTGTCCTAATCAATAACGGAACACAAACCCAGCGATATTCAAAGCAATGTCACAACCCGCCCTGCTTTTCACCAAAAAGAGATTGAGTGTCGGGAGGGGAAAGTGACAAATGTTAATTATATACTAGAAAGTACGACACAAGCAATTTTGCGAGGGGTGAGTGGGAGGGTAAAGAAAGGAGTGTCTAACCAAATGCAGGTACATATACACATGCAAAACTGAAAACTTATTGGGAGAAAGTTGAACACTCCCTCACCCTGACTACGATGGAGGCGGAAATGTCTTAGGCCCGTGTGCTCAGATTTGGGTGCACGTTAAAGAACCCCAAAAGGTCGAAATTTCCGGAGTTCTCTACTACGGCGTCTCTCATAATCATATGGTGGTTTTGGGACGTTGAACCCCACAAATCAATCAATCACCCTGACTACACCACTTGCTACTAGAGATGTTCGCCTCGGTGATATTCAGGATTAGGCTATAGCTTCTGTAATTTTAGATTGATAACTGTCGTACATAGAATGGTCACACTGACAATCAGTTACATAGCACACATACACGAGTATACACTAAAATAAACGTTCAGCGCCAATAAATCGGTATTTCCTCTCGTGCCACCGTATTCTCGAATTTTCTTTCTTAACTATTCTTTGTACAGGTACGCTCGTCGACACACGTACAATTCTGCGTTAAAACAAGAACACGAAAGACTGCATTTTTGATGAAGTGGCATGGAATTGTCACGGATAATATAATATTTATCAGCTGGATTCTAACCAGGGCATTGTCTCAAACACACGTTTTCGGATACACATAGGACTACTGTTACAAATCAAAGTGAAAGCAAAGACAATGTAATATATTTGGCAGTGTACGAACTTCGAGCATACGAACAGAACATCAATTTCCGTGCTTCTTCAAATATTTCGAACAAGATCGCTGTGATTTAAAAACTTTAGCAGGCTGTAACCCAGGGAAACCAAGTCCATGCTGGCTAGTTATTTTATTTCTCTCTCTCTTTGAACTACATATACCCAAACACCAGTGTATAGGCATAATACCAGATTCTAGCATCTGGTTAACCCCCATGCCCTTCTTTTCTTTTACTCTCTCTCGCTCTCTCTCATCTTCAAGTTCACTTGCTTACGCTTTCGCGGAATACACTCCTACAACGCGCGATATAAAGCAAGCAAACAAACTGAAACAAAAAAGGCGGCTTGAGCTTTCAGCGAATACAACAACATCTTTTGCACATTGAAGTTGCATTTGGTGCTACTGAAACACCGTCAAACCCCTTGAACACACCTCACTGATAATTTCTGTATGGTCGCCTTTAATCGCATAATCAGGTAGAAAGCTTGCCACAGCTTCATTGTACACGATAAGTAATCTGGTCACATGCGTCGGCAGTTATGAGGTAGTTGAGTGCCAGCGTTTCTGATAAGCGAGCAAATCCTATTCACCGCCCTCACTGCAGGCGAGCAGTCGTGCCAATAAAATTAGGAGCAAAACAAAACCGGACGTATAGCTCGCCATACACAGCGCGACTTGCAATGCACATTATCGAACGGCGGGTGAAAGGAACGTGTGAGATCATGCAGCGATTCTTTTATTACAGCACTGCATGTCGAGAATGAATAGCTGCAATGTACAGATTAGACTCGCTTTCTCACCACTTTTCTCTTCGGTTCTAATTGTTTATTTTGCCTGCACTGATCAATCGCGCATTGCTAGCATTGAACATTGTCTTATGTGTGCGTGTTGCATAATTCCTTCCCTCGCTTTCTTTTCTTTTTTTTTCCTGCGTATCTGCGTCCTGGGTCAGCACAGCTCTTTCTGTGCATTTCTCAGGTCGCAGTCCATGGGCCTCCTCAAAGCCACTTTCTGGTTGTGAGGCATAGTGGAAGGTCCACCGCAGTGCACTCTAAAAAGTAAAGGAGGAAAAGGGGGGTCGAGGTTACTCCTTTAGAGGAGTAACTGACTTGCCACACCCATTGCACCATTTCGGGAGTAACTGCGACGGGAGGAACCGTTACTCCCCAATTTCAGTTGCTCTTTCAGAGAGTAACTGACTGGAGCAACTGATGCTCTGTCACTACTCCCATGGGAGCAATGGTTACTCTTGCTCAATACTCCTCAAAGGTGTAACGGATAGTCTTATTTGATACTCCCACAGGAGTGACGGTTACTCTTTCCCAATACTCCTGAAAGGAGGAACAGATAGTCTTCTTTAATACTCTCAGGGGAGCAACAGTTCTCTTTGCAATTACACCGCATGAGAGCATCCATTGCTCCCTTCCTAAACTCCTCAAGGAGGAACGGATGCTCTTGGTCAATGCTCCTATGGGAGTGACACTCTTTCCAATGGAGGAACAGATAGTCCTTTTCAATACTCCCAGGGGAGTGATGGTTACTCTTTAGAAGGAGCAATGGATACTCTCTGTCAATGCTCCTATGGGAGTGACGCTTAGTCCTTCCGTATGCCCCTGATGGAGTAACAGATAGTCTTTATCAATACTCCCCGGGGAGCGATGGTTATTCTTTACAAGGAGTAATATGCTCTGTGAATACTCTCACAGGAGTAACACTTGCTCTCTCTGAGTGCTCTTAATTGGAGCAATTGTTACTCTTTCCCATTAGTCCCGCAGGGAAGAATGGATATTCCACGCCAATGAGAGCGATGGTTACTCTTTCACAACGTTCCTCATCAGAGTCGCATGCAGTTGCTCATGATCGATGTCTCTCAATGTAGTTCATTACTTGTGCGAGTGCTCTTTAAGAAACCAGCCGTCAAGCTCTCCCAGCGGCAAATGAAAAAAAGTTTTCAAGAACATGATTTTCATTAGGTTGCGCCATGTCTGGCACAGAGGCTCCAGGAGAGATAAGAAATCCACATCTATTCGTTCAAAAAACTTTATTCATTAATGGCTCAGGGTGGTCAGTGTTACGCTGACTAGTGGTGTTGGCCGTAGGCCACTCTTCACTTTAAGAGCGCGGGATAGAACGTCAAACGTTCGTTGAGCTTTTTTATCAAAAACTATATTGGTAGCCCAGTATAGTGCCATCTGGGTGGAAATTGCTGCCAAGAGGCTCTTCTCTGCAATTTCGATGTCCTCCAGCCTCACAGCAAATGCATCAGATGTCAACACATTTCCCATGAATGTGACTGTGGGCACGTAGTGCGTCTTTGTGGGGTCCTACAAAAATAAAAAAGCACACTTCAACAAAAAACTTGTTGCTTCATTATTACAACAGCTCCTTTATGTAGGAACAGATAAAACGTAATGTTTTACGGCACACTGACAAATAAATGAAACTGAAATTAATTTGCAAAGCATGCTTCCAAACTAGAAGGAACATTCTTAATAATTCATAAAGCATTCGCACTAAGGCTACAGGCTTATCCACAGTTTAGTGACTGGTCTTGTTTACACACAACCCAATAATTCGTTCTGAAAAAAAAAAAAAGAAAAAGGTGTGATTCCACGTAAGATTGAACAAACCATGGCTGGTCGACCTCTTAAATTTTTTTCAGAATTTTATATTGTTGTTTGATCAGTGGAAAGAAGAGATCCGCAATTGGTTTTGCTGTAAAAAAAATTGTTCGAAGCACAGTAAATTAATAATGACGGAGAGGTGGGGTGCCACGCTTACTTGCTCTGCTGCTTTTTTCGAATTTGGCAATCAGTTACGCAAAATATAACAAAGCTACATGACTCCAATTTGTTTGGCTATATATAGGGGTACTGGCACATACAATCATATTTAGATTGTCTTTTAGAACTGCATTATCGAACTGCATTAGAACTCCATTTAGAACTGCATTATCGATGAAAATGTTATTGTAAGAGATTCCATTGAAGGCATAAAAAAATTGAGCAGGCATGGCATGCTAGCATGACAACAGAAACAACCCACAAGTAAACTGAGTGCGATAAGACCATGCAGTTTCTGGCCTAGGTGCCCTTAATTTGCAAAAACCTTGCACAAAAAACACTTTAGAACTATGTGAGCTAACACATGGCAGTGAATTGAAAAAAAAGATTGACTATATATATCAAGAACTACAAAATTATGCCTAAAAAGGAATATGCCATCAACAAAGCTAATAGTAAAGAAAAAAAGAGTTCATTATTGGCTGCCTACCCTGGAGTCTGCACAAGCGTATGTAAACCTATAAGGGGAGCCTATTTATGAAAAAAAATTAATCAAAATTAAAAATGGGCAGAAGTGCATAAAGCATGCATTCTCAAATCATGACAGGGAATCAGCCACTGTTCCTCAAATGAAAAGTATGCAAACCTCTACGTACCACCAGATCAACAAGTAATCTGGGCTTAGAGCCTAACAGGGAAACTTAATAAAAATTAGAGAAATACTGAACAAAAATTGGAAAACTGACTAAAATTCGTGATTATAATCAGAAGATGTGACTGTTCTGATAAACAGTTGATTTCCCATATTTTTGAACAGTTGCCTGTATTTTTCATGAATTGTCAACCCGTGGCGTCTGTGTGCGAGTGGAAACCATGCCATCACATTCGCCGAGAAACATGCAGGGCGCACGAGTTCCTGTCCTCTTCTCTCACTCTTTCCCAAAAGCACTGATGCTTTGCCTAGCTACTTGGCCTCGGCGGGGAGAACTGTTTGCAACCGCTGCTGTTCATACCGGTTCTAGGAACCGCAGGGGGAGATGAGCGAGTAGAGGGCCCGCATTGTTAGTGTGCCCATCTCGGGTGGGTATGACGTCACGAAACATCACCTCCTGTAGTGAACGGCGTGGCTGCTGGATGCGGTAGTAGTTTGTTAAAAACGCATTAAATTCATTATTTCCCTGTAGTTTCTGCCTGGAATGAAGGTTGTCCCGATCACTTTGAGGACCCCACTTCCAATTTGATTGAATATCTTGGTGGCCAAAAATTTGTTCAGTATCCCTTTAAGGACCATGTACCATACCATGAAACAGGAAATGGTTGGTAAAACATTAAGCTATTAGAAAACACCAGATTGGGTGAGACAGTCGGGTACTGCAGGTTGAAAGAAATAAACTTGGTGCGGCCATACAAAGAGTAAAACAAACAACTGGGGGCAAGAGAAGCAGAATGAATGCAAAAAAAAAAAGAGGAAAAGCCGAGAAGGCAGGGAATCACCTAGAGCGACAGAATTAGGGAGCTCACAGGGATGAAACTGAATCGGCTTGCTCAAGAAAGGGTAAATTGGAGATAATTTTAGAGCGGTCTTCATTCTGCAGAAGACACAAAAATAGGCTGGGGATGACGACGGTGGCACAGATGCCGTGCTTACATAGCATTACACAGGTTCTAAGATCTATGCTTATGGTGACACGAATAAAAACCATATCATGGCTCGCGATACACAACATCACATCACTGAATGCATCCTTAAGCCAGTTCGGGCTGCATAAAAAATCAACGTGCCCACTCTGGTCAGCTTGGAGTGCCAGTTCATGGCATTTCAAACAGTGGAGATACCGATTCATTGAATCCTATAAAAACAATGCAAAGAGTGGCTGACAGTGATGTAGCCTCCGAGCGGGCTACATTATGGCGGGCTTCTACTGTACTGGGTAACCTATGCATAAATGGTACGTGAAAGTCGTCTTGGACATGGCTGGTTGAAAGGCTTTTCAACAATTCACTTGCAAAAGATATAGCAAACATTTATCACAGATGGCAACTTCACAACTGCAGTTCACAGGGAAAGTAATATACAAACTATGAATTATACTCACAAATTTGCAGATGAAAGCATCCATTCTTTCCTTCACCATTGCCGGAAGGACACAAATAGCAGCAGTGAGCATCACCTCTGAAAAAACCGTGAGTTGCACTGTTTCAAAAAGTACTTAAATGCAAAAGCTACAAGCTGGATTCAAACTGCCATTTTAGCAACTCACTAGAAACATAGAGGCTGTAATGGTGTACATGACTGACTATCTTTTATGGGGTAGTCATGGTAACTACACTCAAACTTAGGAAGTATGCAGGGTCACCCAGCCAAGCGAAATTCACAGTCACGTGCACCACAGACCAGCTGGATACCTAATGTGAAGTGAGAAGGAGTAGACGTGCTTACTTACATCTACATTACTACACAACTAGTTTGTGTATTGCTATGGTGTTTAAGCAGCAGAACCTAATTCCCATTGGGGATAGCACTGCAAGACATAATATAACAAAATTTTTATCGTACCTTTAGAAGATGCAGTTTACATCTTCGTGCTTTCAGATGTGAAAAAAATTTTGGCACGAATTTTAATCCTTGCCATTGCCAAATGTAGAATGCACAGAAATAAATTGAAAACTCAAGAAAAGTATTGGAAAACACAGTGGCACCCATCTTGCCTGCTACGACCCCTTTAAAAAGACTAAAGAAATCACTTTGAACTGTATGTAAGAATGTTAAATTACCTTTTTTTATTAGTGGAGGTAGGCATTTTGTGAAATGGGAGTATTGAATTCATTCATGCAAAAATCCCATTGCAGTTTAGAAATTTTCAAAAACCGACCTCTAGTAATATTTGAGAAGAAATGAAATTCACCCACATTCAGCCGCGATACTAAAACACGGAAGAGCGTCACTGCCCTACTTCGTCAAGAATAAGTGAGCATCATTATATCGACCACCAACCAACTTCGTTGTGTGGGCGTGCAGGCTGTGCTTGCAATTAAACGCACATGGCACACAACAAATACAGAACTTTGCCTCTTCTGTAATCTTTGTTTCCAACATTCTGGTCTTTTGCTTGTGCTCATCTGTGCTTCAGTTTTGGTTCCATCATTGAACAAAACTTATTTTCTTAAATTTTATTTTATTGGTTTGAGCACAGAATGAACTGTATTTCAACCTAGCTTTAGCTGAGAAGTTCAAGCAGTGGTGAATGTATTGCACAAATAGAGGCAGTTTAAGATCTTCAGCAGCTGAGATATTTAAGCAATTTTTATTGCTTCTGTACATGAGCTCTTGAAATAAATTTATCTCTGTAATAGCTACCTGTAATCACGTCGTTGGCACTTAATGCCAGTTTCTAGGAGTGTGACATTGCATTTTCAAAACAAGTGCATATAGTGATAGACTAATCGAACGCATGCTCTGAGTCAACCAATGTAGAACTGTGCAAACAAATCTTGCCTAATACATTCAATTTTACAGCACCCAATTTGCTTGACGTAAAATCGGAAGAATGGCGCTACTGGAAGCTAGATACAAAGAAAGGTGGTAATGTTAGCGTAGAAATGTTTGAAATTACCCTCGGATGCATCTTCAGAGGCATCGACAAGAACAGCATCGAGGTCTTCCAGAAACTTTTGCATGTGACGTTTCTGTCTGGCTATTTTTACTATTTTTCCTGAAGCAGGCCCCAAGAATTCTTCCAGTTTCTCCATTATGGGCACTTTGGTAAGCAACCTGAATTCCAGCTGCACCTATAAAATTTTCATAAGGCATTTTAATGACGGTAAACCCTATAGACTTACTTGCATCTGCGGTACAACATTGCACAAGGTCACAGCACTGCAAAACGTGTAGTCAGGTTCACGATTACAGTAATATGAATAAAAATGCTGAAGATGATGTTAATCAGTTTTATGGGCTCTTGCAATGTGGCAAGACGGTTACTGTTACAAAAACAAAAATGGACAACCACACATTTGTAGCACCAAGCTACAAAAAAACTTTCATGGATTCCTCAACATTTCCATGGACAGAACAAAGCTTTCATCCTAAAAGATACACGAGGATTTCGGTTGAGCTTCGTGCTACAAATGCATAATATCTTTCCCTTTTAAGGAGTTGCAGAAGTGCTCAGATACGTGTGCAGTTAAAAAATATTAGGAAATGAGACTGTGCACCAGGTTATGAAAAAGGCTTTGAAGCATCATTTTCATACCTTGCAACAGTTTTCTGAAATGGGACATACTTTCTAAGTTTTGGATTTGCAGTGCCATCCACAGCACCATGGTGCTATGGATGTGAGATAAACTGCTAGCGAATGCATTTGAGCTGAGTATATTTATGGTTCCTTGGAACATACCAGACATTTGTTATTAGTGTGCTCAACTAACCTTGTTACTGTCTAAATTTTCTTTCTTTCTGCCGGTCTTCTTAATACCAGCTTTTTGTTAATTTTTCAAAAAGGCAAACAAAGCCACTTTCAAATACAGTTGAACCCCTTTATAAGAAATTTGTACTGAGGAGCAACTCTTGTCTTTTTATGCGGTGTTTCTTATAAGCATGGGTATCACTTATGCATTTTCTTATCAACACCTATTTCAATGTAGACACACTGCTGTCTCTTATACCAATTTCTATTTTAAATCAGTGTCTTTTATAAAAAGGTTCGACCTACTCCTACCAAGCACAAAAGGGCAATTTTGAAATAAAATGCGGAGGTTACTATCTGCCAGTTTCACAAGTAAAGTACATAGCAGGACATAATCTTCGTAAGTCCTGCCAAGGAATTCGATGCATTGAAGCAGCAAGTGACGAAATAAGCTGTTTAGCAAACAGATTACTCATTCCTGCCGCTTGGTCAATATAGCTATTGAAAATCTAGATGTTAGTAGCTTGTCGCTATGATGTAATATGAGTGACTATAGCCAAAAGTGCAGAGACAAAGGGATGTACATCAGTGACGCACCACCAGTTGTGTCATAAAACAAGTATACTATAAAATTTTAATATAAGCAAGGACAACTGCAGACTTACTGCAAAACCTTCAAAAATACTTTATGCTGCTCTGTACAGCAAGCCAAATTAACATAAATTATCAAAGCATGCACCTTGCCAATTTTGGCACACATTCGCTTTCCCCTGAATGGGTGTGCTGCATGCACTTTAGTTGTTCTTTTACAGCCTCAAAATGAATCACATAATGCCAATAAAATAGCATAAATTTACCATGTTTCTGTGGATGATGCCACTCTAACCTTCCACAGTTTAATTTGAATTTCCATTTGTCAACTAGATTGTGGCTGAGTGTGGCAATGCATGTACTAGAGAATAGCTTTAAGATGAGCTGGCACAGGAGCCATTTTTTTAGACAACTGCTTTCAAAGTCACTATTGCAGGGCATTCGGCCATCTCCTACAAACCACAATGACACAAAACAATGCCAACAGTGATATGTTGTAGCTACCAAACATTGGCAAATAAGGCGACAATCTCGCAAAGGTATCGTGAAGTAGTGATCACTTTGGCTGCCGTAGCACTAGACTTTCTACGGTATTACACCAGGCACTCGAACAACTGACTGATTGTCATGAGTAAATGCACCAGGCAATGTTGCAAGTTTTATTTGACCCTTTTACTGTCACTAATGTACCAGTAAGTTCATCTTGCATTCACAAATTAGTGCTGAAGCACTAAATTGGCCTATTTGGCATAATCCTAGTGATTCCACGATTTCTTGAATCAATATACAAGACTATCAACAAAAGCACATAGATACTTCTTAGCATGGTTTCCATTATGTTGCCATGGCATGATGAACGTTATTTATAATTTTCCCCCGACATATATTTGACGTTTACTTGAGTTTCCCTCAACATATGTTTGAACACATAACCATAGGCCTGCACATGGAAAGCGGGTCACAGGGGCCAGCCTAGCTCACCTAGTCACCTAAGGGAAGGGGGAGCAAAAAATCTTCCCCATACGTAGACTTAGTAGGGTTGAGGGCCACTGCAATGAACCTTTGGCCCCCTTTATGGGGAACCCTGTAAACGCCTATGCATTCACGTTTCAGTCAACAAAAATGTTATTAGTAAATGACAAATGTGGATTCTGGAACGTGACAACTAAAATAACTATATTTGCTGGAAATGCAAATTACCCCAAACTAAAACGCGACAGGCGACTGAAAAATTCTCCAAACAAATCGGCAGAAAAAGAAGCCCGAATCCTCCTGTTATAAGCAGAACTGGCAACTCTAGATTACAAATCCAAGAGTTGCTCTGCTATCTGCCAAAGGTTTGCAGTTGTTGCTTCGTCTTTTATATTCTCTTTGTGCGACTTCTATATTGCGTCAAGTTCAGAGGCACTCTCCATTGCTTCTTTGATGAACTGAAATATTACTCAAACACTGCTTTCACTCGCTTCATGCTATCAGTAGTAGAAAGGATGTTGTATCCCCTTTCTGCCCCATCTTGACGTCACAACAAGCGATTTCTGTGTTTCGAGCTTCCCTGATATTCCCTAAACAAGCAGACTCTCGGGTTGTGTGTTGGACAGAACCACGCAACAGTAAAAGCAATAAGTGTAAGCAATGAAATAAACCATACAGCTCAGCAATGCTAAATTATTTTCATTTTTCCTGTTTTTTCACATCTTAGGTGTACTTTTTACACTTTAATCAAAAATGTACATTAGGGTTTTACTGCATTCTTGTTCAAGCCATTGTACATATGCATCATGTTAGCATAAAGTGAACAATTCAAACAGTCAGTAAATAACATTTCAATAGTTTATATCAAATAAACTGCAGAATAAAAATTTTGAAAAGCTTGATGAACTAATAAAATACTTAGAACAACTGTACAACAAATAATTGCAAAACAAACATCTCAAGAATGGATGGATGTGGCCGAAACAGCAGAGCATGCTATTTCCCTGGGCACTTTTTAGCCACTTTCGATTCATGAATGCACACTGAAAAACTTACGATGGAGCCGATTAAAAGAGCAGGGTACTTCTTAATGATGTCATCAACAGATGGGCTGTCTTGGGACACCCACTCCCTTCTGCTTGGCAAAGTTCTGCTCATACAGTCCTCAATATAGGCCATGTCGGGCCTGGCCTTTGCAACTTCTTTCGTCATTGCCAAAACGTGACCAGCAATGGTCTCGGCATCTTCTGCGTCAGCCAAGACAGCTGCCTGAAAGCACAGATAAATTTTGTTGGCCAGATGGCAAAGACAAACCTGATGTCTGCAGGGCTGTGCAAAATTTGAAATACGTACACTAGGCCTCTCAGTGCGCCGAGGAGCAGTGCACTCGTCCTCTGTAGGCTTCTTCTTCCGCGGAATTCTTTCTGTGTTCTCCTTTGTTAATGCCTTCATTTTCTTCCTTTCATATTTGGCTTTAAATCTTAGAGCTTCTCGCCATGAATCCTGTAAAGCACGAGAGAGTTACTAAATATGTTATTTAAATAGGTAACTGCAATCATGTGATCATGGATCGCCTCACACACAAAAGTATGACTGGCAACAAGTACAAGGAATGAGTGCCACTGCAGCAGCTGTCATCACAGTTTGGTTGAGTGAGATCACATAATAAAAGTATTTCGGAAAGTTGTTATTGATTCATCCCTTTTCTTTTGAAAATAAACATTGCTCTAATCAATAACTTATAACAGAAAATATGAAAAAAGAAATTTACCTCCCCGGCACTTCTGTTCTGCTTTTGTTTTTATTTTTTCTGACCCCACAAGGGTACTTATTGAGCTTAAAGGGAAACTACACTGAATGTTCTGCTTGTAACTTCATTACTGCAGTTTAAGTGATTAATAATGAGAATAGATGGTGATGATGCCAAGAAAAGTATAGATGATGGTATTAAAAGTAATTGTAATGTAAATGTGACAAAAGAAAAGTGGACGAAAAGATACCTTGCCACTGGCAGGTACCGGCCCAAAGGCCTTTGAATAATGCGTCCGATGCTCTACCACTGAGCCACAGTGGTGGTCATCCCCCCATCCACCTTATGGGTATACTATATGTGTATTTAAACGTGGGAGGGTCAGTCAGTGTTGCCCATTGCCACTACAATGAGTGTGGAACACTCTTCGATCCGTGCCGGTGGCAAGTTATTTTTTCGTTCACTTTTATTAACATTTACATTACAGTTACTTCTGATAGCATTCCCTATACTTTCCTTGGCGTTGTTGTCTGTTAGTTCTTGGAATAATCTGTTTACAAAAAAAATGAGCCCTTAAGTTTACACTTCTTTCCTTCATTTCTGCAGTTTGTAGCTTTGTGTCTGGACATCCCAAAATTGAATCATTAATGCTCAAATGCATTGTATAAATAATGCTAGCATCACTGAATTAGAACAATTTTATGTCAGTTCAAAATGCTCCCCTAAATACCAACAAGCAACCAGTGTCCGAGAAAGAGAGAGTGCGAGATAATGTGCATTTAAGCCATGGTGTTGTTCTCAGTTATAAAAACTGGGCCCCATGTGTGATAAACAATGAAACGATGCCAGTGCTAAATATGTGCCCCCTTCCCCCCAGAAAAATAAAAAGAGCAATCCTGGCCGAAGCAACAACTACCACATTGAGAGCAGCGTGACAAGACAGCGTGGGGAGGTGACAAAAAATAGTCCTTGCCAGATTTCAGTTGGTGTATTGTGCACGCGGGCACTGCATGACATCTTGTGATGTTGACAATACTCGCTTTTCTTTCGAAACATCACATGGAGCTCTGTCTCTGTCATATTAGTGGTGATGTTGCGAGTTGATGCAAACTCAGATGCGCACTCTTGCTTACTTTGAAATTAAATTAAAATATTTTAACGGCAACATTTCTCGCTAATAATCACTAAGAAGTGCTCACGCATGCAGGACTATCGCACACATGCACCTGAGTTTCAAAATTTGGTCTCGGGGGTATTTTAGGCGCATAATTATAACTTCCAACACTATGTCTGCTCTGAAATCGGATTCTAGTGCACAAAATATTTTCAAATAGCTTATGCCAGAACATGATTATTGTGTTAGAGCATATTTAAGGGGAGACGTGGCAATGGGAATCGTAATTTGGTCAAAATGTTCAGTTTTTCAATTATTCTTTTCTGCAATCCTGAGACCATGTGTCACATCATAGTGTGATTTTAGACCCAAATAAGCAGTAAAAGTTGAGAAACAAGCATTTCACTAGTGGGATGTCGTCAAAAAAAGCTATGTGAAAATTGGGCATAGCAAGATGCAAATTTGAAGCTCTCCCTTGGCACAGTGCCACCATATTGGCATCATAAAGAGGACAAATTGGAGCTCTAGATAGCCACAAAGATGCATTTCTCCAATGAAAAATAAAGCCAGTTTCCTTCAGAGTTCCATTCTATCAACTTCTAGCTCCAAAATCTTTGGGCTCCATTTTCTCAGCTTTCAATTTTTTGAGCAGTTGCTGTCAGTCATCCCTATGCCATTTCACAACAAATTAAGCTATAGCCATTCCGTTTTTTGCACTTAGATTCTCAAACATGGGTGAGTGCGGTAAAGCTGTCCATATTTGTGTACACATCATACGGACTTTTCTAATTGGCTTTTTATAAAAGTTGTTGGTAAGACAATATGTCTGGGACATTAAAAAAATTTGTGTGCTTATTTAAATATTAAAAATAAACCAATAGCATTATGGCACAAAATGAAGCCTTGTGAATATCCTTATGCAAAAATTTTGACAAGCTTATGTCTAATTAGCTAATTAATATTGGGATGACAATGAGAGTCTATCAAGTGTTGTAACTCAAGAGGTACATTAGATAGCTCAAAACCGATTCCAGTTATGATATCAGCACAACAAATGACATCTGCATGCCGAATTTCATCCCTTTGGCCTCATAAATAAAGATAATTTTCATTGCCACGTCCCTTAAAAGGGCTGTGACAACAATTTTGAAGTGCAGTTATTTTTTTTTTTGCAATAGCTTTCTGGTGGCCAATTATTCATACCACAGTCCATTGATTGCTGCAGTTCACAACACATAAGTAGTGTGCTTATTGTCAGCTAGTTGCACCTTCAGTTTGAAAGAGCTAAGAGAACGACAAGCCGCCGGATGCAACTAACACCATCTAGCATGTGAAATGGCACACACATAGGTCGGCAAAGATGAAGAGCTCACATACGCTCACTCATGAAATATATTTTGCCCTTGGGACTCGCTCGGACTCAGAGACACCAAAACTCAGACTAGCGCTGTTTATCAGTCTCAGTGAGCCAGTGAGTCCATTTGCATGCAATTGACTTCCTTGAACTTTGTGTCAATGCTGTTTACCACTAATATCTCGTGTGCTCTGTGCCTTACTTGACACCTTTCGATCTCGTTCCTTGAAATATGAAATATTAGCGATCGCAACTCGGTGAGAATATTTTTATTGAAAGAGATGACTCACGTGAAATATTTTTATCGAAAATTTCTAGGAATCCCCACTGCCTGTTGACTTTTCGATAGCTCACACCTCTGATCAATAAATATTGAGCTGGCGTGCAAATGCTGGTGCTTTGAAGTACTATGTGCGAGTATAGGCCTTATGCAAAATCGCTGCCATCTGTCCGCCGTTGTGTGCATAGCAGCTATGTTAGAGGCTCCACATGGCGCAGTACACACAGGCTCACGTGTGTTTACGTAGACGTATCGACGAGAGGCGTGTATTGGCCCATAATCGCAATGGCAACGTATTGCTGCGTCTCTTGCAGCACACATAGAGGAACTCTGAGTGCTGAAGAGAAAAAGGTAAGCCGTAAACTTTGCCCCTTGTTTTTTTTTTTTTTTTCCCCAAGCTGATGGTTTTTTTAGCATGAGCTCCGGCTACTGCTCTCGAAAATACGTGTTTGCATTCTCCTTTCTATGCAAGTAAGACGAGCCATAGCATTTGCATTCGTGTTCCCGAAAATTGTTGCGTGCCAAGGTAAGGCAGTTTTTGTAATGTTCTCGCTAGCAACCATTTACCAAGTGACGGAGAAGCTTATGTTACACGCTGAAGTCACCTTTATGCAATTAACTTCATCACAGCTAATTGCGTGTGCCTATATTTCGTTGATGTGTTTTGTTTATTATGTTTGGGTAACGGCACATGCTCAATTAGAAGCAAGTGCATGCCATCGGTTAGTGGGATGACTTGCGCATGACTGCGTACATTTTTCAAGCATGCGATGTGCTCAGCACATGCAATGAAACGTAGGCACACACAATTAGCTGTGATAAAGTTCGTTGCATGAAGGTGGCTTCTGCATAAGTGTATGAGTCGCCTTAACTTGGTAAACAGCTGCTAGCGGAAACATTGCAAAAACTGCCTTGCTTTGGCATGCAACAATTTATGGGAACACGAATACAAATGCTATTGCACGTCTTACTTGCATAGAAAGGAGAATGCAAACACGTATTTTCGAGAGCAGTAGCCGGAGCTCATGCTAAAAAAACCATCAGCTTGGGGAAAAAAAAAAAAAAAACAAGGGGCAAAGTTTACGGCTTACCTTTTTCTCTTCAGCACTCAGAGTTCCTCTATGTGTGCTGCAAGAGACGCAGCAATACGTTGCCATTGCGATTATGGGCCAATACACGCCTCATGTCGATATGCCTTACATATACATACGTCTATGTAAACAAACCTTCTTTCAAATTTTTTTGGGACATGTGCTAAATGTGCATATATTTACAGCAACCAAAGGAATAAAGCCAGTTGATAGTTTGCGCTCTTTCCGTTTACGCTTTTTTACTTCCTGTGTTTGTTCGATTGTATGTGCAACATTACAAACCACAGACATGCACCAACTCGCCCAGCAAGAAGTTGTTCTTAGTACTGGGATGTTCCTTTTTTCTTTCTGCACTTCACCACTAAATGAAAAGCAGCCACTGTGGTGCGGTGAGCACAGTTTGAATATGTTCTACTTTTTAGTGCTCACTGAAAAACACAGTGCATACACACTAAGCCCTTGTGGTGCCACAGGCACACATATGGGCTGTTGCACCCCATCACCCATAAGCAAGCACAAATTATTGTTTTAGCATATTGCGGGACTTTTTTCCCTATAGCAGGTGTTCTCTCTTCTGTGAAGACATGAACGGCACCATATCAGGAGATCAAAAACGAAGCACTGATGCAAGATAGCTGCTATAGAGCACCTTCATTTAGCGACCAAAAGAGGAAAACTAAGCTGTTCCATGCACCTCAACTTTTTTGTTGAAGGGACACCACCTTTTAAAGATTAAGATGGAAGAAAAACAAGACAAAGCTCACAACACCTAAGCGAAATCACCACAGCCATGTTGTTTGGCATGTTGGCGTTCCTTACACTGCTCCTCATTACTCACTAAACCGAATGACACTGCTTGGTTGTTCCCTTTGTAAACGGAATGACCTGCAGGCTCACAACACATGTTCAACATCACCTGCTGCACCACGACTCAGCTAACTAGAAAAAAAGAATGGTGCAGCACATGCACTTTACATGCTGTCTTGCAGCGCACAAGCATTTTTGGACTGCGAACAATGCTCTTAGTGATAATGCATCGTCACATATGAAGCTCTCCCTTAGTTTCATGGAGGTATTTAATGACCGAAAACGTAGTGGATTCTGACTTCTTGGTAGACTCACTTGATGGTGTGAAGGCAGTGCAGCTTTCTAACATTACCTTTCCTCACATCATGAATACGTATTCATGTAATAAAGTGCCGTTGCTATTTTTTAATTTTTACTTTTTTAATGAAAATGCAATGATTCCAATCAGAAGCAAAGTTAAGCCTGCAGATTTATCATCACACAGGGACCTTGAGGGCGAGCAGCATTTCACTATTGAATGTTGCATCGGCTAATCATGTGTAACTGCCTGTCCCAATTTAGAATAATGGCTTATAGAACAGGAGGAGCCATGTTCAATTCTGAAATTCTTGCAGAAGCTATCTTTTTATTGTCAATGACTGATTTCGCTTCACTGTTGGTCCTTAAAAGCAGGCATTTATTAGACAAGCTTTTCAGTGCAATCAATTCTGCAATAATATGTGAACTCACATAGCCAGTCCCCGCTACATCAGCCAAGTTAGGAAATCTGGTGATCAAAGCCCGTGCTGCCTCTGTGTACAATTTCCCAGGGTACCTAGCAGGAAAAAATATTTACAAAAGCAAGAATGTAAGTTACTCACTAGCAGACCAAAGCTTTATCGAGAGATCGATAAAGAAGAGTATGAGGGCAAGAGCCCCTTTGATATGCAAAGAATAAAAATCGCAACAGTTACAATTGCAATGGCATTGCATTTCTAGAAAATAGGTTGCCTTTAGCCAAGTTTCTTTGTGGGTAATAACTGCAGAAAGTATGGCTAGAACAAAACATCAGAAAGGCATTTTTGGATAAGTAATTGATTGATATCTGACGTTTAACGTCCCAAAATCACCATATGATTATGAGATACGCTGTAGTAAAGGGTTCCCGAAATTTCGACCACCTGGGGTTCTTAACGTGCACCGAAATCTGAGTACACGAGCCTCCTGCATTTTCGCTTCCATCGAAAATGCAGCCGCCGCAGCCGGAATTCCATCCTGCGACCTGCGGGTCAGCAGCCGAGTACCTTAGCCACTAGACCACCATGGCGGGGCATTTTCAGATAAGTAGAAATCCAGTGTATGTACAGTTGACTCCCGATAATTCGAAGTCGCTTAATTGGAATTTTCGGTTAATTAGAAGTCAAGAGGTGTTCCCGTCAGTTTTGTATGCAACACCATAGAAAAAAATGCTCAATAATTCGAAGTTGAAAGCCCACAAGATTGGTTAAATAGAAGTTATTTTTTAATCTAGAGCCTCGAGGCAACCGTTAGTTTCAATAAAATGCGCAATTTTTCAAGTGCCAGAACAACTACCGCACTGCTGTCGTCACCATCGTAGCTGTCCGCAGCGCACTGTTGTGGACATCGTCGTTGTGCGCAGGGCCACAGTGCATGAAGCGGCAAGATTGTTCAGTCAGCACCGGCGTGTCGAACGTCGAGCTATCCCTTTCACTGTCAGTCTTGTTCTCTCGTCTCTGCTTGTGTTTCGTTGACTGTGTCAGCTGCGCGTCGCAAGTTATTTCCTCGTGTTCGGCTGGCCACGACGTTGAATAATGGCAAAACGCGGCTCGTACCGAACACTTGATCTGGCGATGAAAGAAGTCCTGAAAGAAGTAGAGCAGGGAGGCCTTGCCAAGCAAGACATTGCACGGAAGTACGGCATTAAGCCTAACATGCTCTCGAATTTTATAAAAAACAAGCAATCAATAATGGATGCTTTTGCAAATTACAAGTTTAAAATGTCACGGAAGCGAATGCGCACCGGCGCCTACCCGGATTTGGAGAAGGCGCTGCTGATTTGGATCAGAGAGGCACGCAACAACAAACTTCCTCTCAGTGGTGAGGTCATTCCAGCGAAAGCCTCATCTCTTGCGTTAATGTTGGACATCAACGACTTCGCTGCATCGGACGGATGACTGACGCGCTTCAAACAGCGCCATGACCCGATTTTCAAGAGCGTGTGTGGAGAGAAGGCGTCAGTCGACCAGGAAACATTTGCAGCATGGAAAGCAGAGAATCTTCGCGGGTACCTTGAGGAGTATCAGCCGGAAGACATCTTTATCGCAGACGAGACTGTGCTTTTTTATCGGTTGCTACCAGACAAGACTGACGTTTAAAGACGACGACTGTGCTGGCGATAAACGTAGTAAGGAAAGGGTGTCTGTTATGATTGCCGCAAACATGACTGGCACTGAACGATGTCGCCTTCTTGTGATCGGGAAGGCCGCTAAGCCTAGGTGCTTTAAAGGCGTCAGGACCCTTCCTGTCGACTATGCTTCTAACAGAAAGACGTGGATGACGTCCGACATTTTCAGGGACTGGATAAGGAAACTGGATCGGAAGTTCGCATCATCGAACTGCAAGGTGTTGTTCCTTGTCGACCAATGCAGTGCCCACATGGACGTACCAGCCTTGAGTGCCATCCATCTTGCGTACTTGCCCGCAAACATGACATCTGTGTTGCAGCCCATGGACCAGGGCATAATCAAAAATGTGAATGTCCTGTACAGGAAGCATCTCATCGAGCGCATGATTCTGTGCATGGATAAGTCCTCGCAATACGAGGCGAGTTTAATTAGTGCCATCCACATGCTAGCGCGAGCGTGGGGCTGCGTGAAGAATGAGACCATCGCCAACTGCTTCAGGGCCTGTGGTTTCGTGGCAAATTCTTCGGGAGAGGCTTCTTGTCCGCCGGTGGAAATGCGAAGCGAGCTTGACGACAGCATTGTTGACGCCGCTCTCGGTGACAGCAGCTTTGACGTCGTCCTCGGTGACCCCTGCTTTGAAGATTATGTCGCCGTGGACAGCACAGTCAAAACGTGCGGTGCACTGACGGACAGCGAGATTGTGCAGATTGTTCGGCCCCACGAAAGCGTTCATCAAAGCGACGACGAAGATGACATTGAAAGCAAGCCACAACCGAAGGCTGCCGATGTAGCTGCGGGCCTCGCTCTCGCGCAGCGGTTTTTCACTTGGGAGAACAACGCTAAAGAAGCACTTGGGCACATCTACGCCTTCCAAAACCTGCTTTCCACTGCTAGATTCGGCAAACAGAAGCAGACGAAGATGACCGACTACTTTTCGTAAAGAACTGCCGGCTTTGAACCTAATAAAGATGCCATGTTTTTGTGATTTCTGCCTAATTGGAAGTTCGTTTAATTCGAAGTTTTTTGCGGTTCTCGGGAACTTCGTATTAACAAGAGTCGACTGTACCAACAATGCAACAGGCATTGAAAGGCATCATAGAAGCATCTATATTGTTCGTATACCTGTTGTTGGGTCTTATACAAAGTTTTCAAGAGTCATCACAGTTTTCTGTGCTGGCTACCACAAGCAGGCTGAAACCATGATCTTTTAGCTCATTAAAGAATGTCAGTACAGATATGGAGGGGGCACTGGCACTACTTTGATGCCACTGTTTTCTACTCCTTGCATTTGAGCGAGACTTTATGCAGCATTCCAACCAGCTGGTACCTTGAAGATAGTGACCACAATGATGTAAACAAAAACAATATATATTTAATCACGGGAGGAAACAAGTGGGCATTGTGACTACTCCATGGTTTGTCACCAAGGGGTCATGCTTCATTGAAGCTTCCTTCAGCTGCACAGATGGCACTATGACATGTCAGATATTTTTTCTAGCATTTGAGTGCTTTTTCTGCAATTTTTTTTGTTTATTCACCATGGATGTCCCCCCCCCCTTTTTTTTTAACCCACGAGAGCGGGTAAAAGATGAATGTGAAGAAAAGTTTCAAAGCACTTTCAAACAGGATATTGCACAGTATCTACGTAAATATTACTCACATGTCGTATAAGTACAAGTCATGGTGAAGCCACTGTAGTACTCGAGAGCGACCTACGAAGTACTGCCCTGGCTGGTGGCATTTTACCATCCAGGCAATGTCTGGTGGTACATCTGGGAGGCAGTATGCACCGGTCCGTGCTGGCTGTGACGGCTGTGCAGACTCTTCCAGAACATCTGCTATCCTGTAATAGCAACACAGAAACTGCATTTTGTCAAGCTGTTATGAAAAACCACCTCACCCTTTTTTTGTTACAACTACCAAGCTAAGAGGCTTATCCAATTGAGAGGTCTGTTTTAAATGAAAACTTTAGCCACCGTTTTTCTCAAAGCAGTGTGCAACAAGCAGCTTGTAAGTGTATTGCTAAAGATGCAAAACTACTCACCGGACTTGGCTGGTCAGTCGGACTTTTATTCTCGATTTATTTTCGATCACGTCCACTTCTGTAATGTCGACAAAAACGTCGAAGTCTTCGTCGAAACGCTGGAAAAATAAGAATGCCAGAACTCAGAAGGGCACTACATAACACACGGATAAAAAATTTGGAAGTGTCATGGTTGCAATGTTGGCCAACAAAGACCTGCTGTTGCCACAAGCATTCGTGCTATTTACATGTCCCGAATTCCCGCCACAGCAAGTGAAAAGCGCAACATTTAACTGTATTTAATAAACACACTAAATAAATTTGACTACTGCCAGCGTCGGCTACACATACACGTGCAGCCTCGCTAGATGCCGAACACTACTGGAATCGACACCTAGCGCGATCTCGAAGTAGGATTCCCTACTCAACAAAAATACCTTCCACGTTTTCTACGATTAAAGAAGTGAGGGGTAAATTCGGTGCAGCAATGATTGTCATCGAGGCTTAAATTGGGCGAAATTTAGCAATAACATGTAACTTAGCGCTGTCGGGTTTTTCTATAGAATGGACGAAGCAAAAAGATGCAACACAAAGCTACAGTAATCGATGACAAACGCTGTGGCAACCACTGCAGCACGACGACTGTAGAAATATATAGAAAGGAAGGACTCACCGTCAAGCCTATGGCAGAGGCGTCAACTTCTGAGAACATGTCCAACCCTTTCAAGTGTTCAATTAAATCCCGCCCCGTCCACGGCTCGTCGAAAGCGACGGCGACATTTCTGTCGCCGTATGTAACGAGGCACTTCGATTGCATGGGGCGACAGCGGCGCAAGACAAAGAATCGTTTTTAAGCCAGCCGCGGCACATGCACTCGCTCAAAAATTCATGGCCCCGCTACGCACGTGCCTCCTCGTTGCAGTTGATGTTGATGGCGCAGCGGCGGCCGATGGATGGATGGATTGATATGGCTGTACCCTTTAGATCGGGCGGTGGCTGACGCCACCTAGCCGGAATACTTAGTGAACCACAAACTAGAGTTATCTTTTTTTTTTCCTTTAAATAGTGAAGTTAAGGTCTGGTACTTTACAGTGACAGCGACGTCACACGGCCATAATTTTTTTAAAGTATGTTTTAGTTTAAAAATAAACAGACAGTTTCTTATTCCAACCGTTCCAACCATAATGCTGTCTAAGGTGCCTTGAAGTGTTACTATTTGACAACCGTGCTATTTGACCAACCTTCTCGTAACGCGTTTTGCTATGGCGCCTGCACACATTGAATTTGGCATGATCATGGGCACGCTGTACCACAGTATTAAATACAAATCAGAAGCCGTAGCAGTAGTGCTAATACGACTGCTGATTGAATTATGGTCCCTGGCAGTATATTCTAGGGGCCACAATTCACTAATAGATCTACTGATTTTTTGAAATTTCCGCCGATTCAGTGTACTGCTGTTCGGTCTTTTTTTTTTACAAAAATGAAAGGAACTTCCACTTTTTTTACTAAGTATTAATTAAGACATTAATGTGTTACTACCAGTCAAACAAGAAATTTCTTTCATGGTAAAATTCTCAAGCTAAGCGCTACTTTTGATTGACGAGTCATACACCTTCATACAGTAATTATTACAGGAAGCTGCTCTATGTTATGAGCAAATATCGGGAAGTAATGAGACAGCGATATGAACGCACACCACACCCAAAATCCACGGAACCACAAACAACAAATCTGGCTCTCGGGCAAGTATCGTCTCTGGAATAAAAGAAATGCGTGCCACTAACCCCATCGAGTAGCATGTTGTATGAGCCAATTTCTCCTCGGCGACAAAGCAAGGCACGCTCTATCACTGTAGTGATTTGAGCAGTCTGGTCTTGCTGATCGAGATATTTATCTTATCGCTGCCTAGCTCCTTGTCCTCTCTGAAAGCTTCAGCTAGCCGCTGGCTCTGAAGCCTAAAATATTGCACCTGAGTCCACAGAGAGATCAGGAACTTCAGCTAGGAAGACCTATATGCTTTCTAACTGGTTATTAAAGCTGTTATTTGCAAAGATACAGGACGACATTATCCAATGGACGCTATTTGCTATGGCCTGTGATTTTGACCTTGCGCACATGACACATATATGACTTCCACCACATCACAGATTTAACATGCAGCAGTCAGTGCTAAGCCGAATAAACATAACACGAGGATCAACACAAGTGCTTTTAGTGTGTTGTTTGGTGTAGCCGCATCTGAAACTGAACTGCGCATGTGGTGCATTATTCTTCTTCACATTATTCGGCACACTATTCTTCTTCACGACACCTGTCTTCCAATTTCGTTCACGAAAGCTTAATGGAGCTCATCTTCCTAAATGCGAAACATTTCTTTGCCAACTGCAGGCACTTCAAAACGTTTCTATCTATCGATCGATCGTACGTCTGAATGTTCTCGCGGCCCCAAGCTGTTTAAGGATGTACTTGCTTGGGCGAGTTGGTAGCTATTTACTAGTTGTTACGTTATTGCGCACCGCTTATGACGAACACTTGGAGTCAATGACTAGACGGACACAAGCGCAATAACACGGTATTTTACGCGGTGCACAATAACGTAGTAACGCCTGTTTAACTTGGTATGGAGCAAAATTGGTATGAAAGGATAAGAGAGAACATGAGAGCGTGAAAATGCTGTCCCGTACGTACGTGGTCAAACTTGTGCGCGCCACAGGTGATAGTTTATATCTACCCCGGATACGGCAAGGACAGACATCGTAAACTGACATCGACAGCGTTTACCCGATGAATATAAAAAGTAAATGTCAGGGTCCCAGCAGGAATTGCACCCTGTCACAGAGCCACGTACGCCATGTCTTGAAAATGCTCTGGAAAAAGACACGATGCAGGTGTAGTGCTGGGGCAACATCAGTTCTGTGTGGTTGTAGTGCTAGTTATCTAATTTCATAAAAATTCAATAAACATTATTTGTGTACTCCTAGGGTACGTCTATGTTACAGGCGCCATGTCGCGTTAACGTCAATTGTGGTTCCAGTGTTCACTCTGTTTTTATAGCAATGCAAGAAACATTACATTAGCGTTACGTACGTATGATATCCGCATCATCGCACCGTGAGGTGCACTTCGTTTCAATAATGCTGACGTCTGCGATCTATAAGTGCTGACGTACTCTCGGAATGTAATAACATAAATTACTCAGTGTAATGAGAAGTAGACGCCAGTGTAATGGACATTCCTGGTCTGCCTACGATATGTGTCCACAGCTACTCGTAACGCTTGCCTCACCCCCCTCCCAACCCCAAAACAGTTGCTGGCCGGCTGCATGCGAGTACAAGGCTGTAGGTATCCCTTGTTTATATATCCTGCTCACGTACGGCTCATGTCGGGGACATTTCCTTTACTATTTGTTAAAAAGTGCAGTTTTATAAAAATGACCTTTATAGGCGCTGAATTTGGCATTCCTAAAGCGAGAGCAAATAGCGGAATAAAGAGATCTACTCATTTTTCGAAGACATATTCTAGCAGTGTATAGGTGTTCTGTGTTCTAGCCACTTTTTTTTTTTTTTTAAATGTGTCGTGGCAACACTGAGCCACCTTACCCATCCTTACCCGTGTTCACTGCCCGCGTGTGTCCAGGCGTTGTTCACGACGACTACAGCGTTCGTTTGGTTCCTTCATCCGTGCTGCAGCAAAAAGACAGCTTCTTTATTCTGCTTTCAGTGGCGTGTTTCTCCTGACTCGTATTTTCCATGTGCCGGATGTCTACTATGATGAACTTATTCACGTTCTCGCCTGCTAATCTTACGAACACCTAGGACGTGTGGCTTTCCAGCGAGCAATGTTCTGGTGATTTGTGGTTAGAACTATGAATGCAAAGTACTGTCCGAGATGCCCGTTTTTCTCTTACCAGCTGGTAAGAGTGATAACGCACATAGGGTTAGAGCACAGCGGAGAGCCGAACTTCAGCGTGATATGCGGCATCGAAGGCTGCGCCAACACGTACACGAACTTCTCCTCCTACAGATCACACCTGTATCGTCACCACTCAGCCGTGCTTGAAGAAAATGGCAGCAATTGCCATCAGCGGTCGCTCGAGCGCCCAAGGGATCGACGGAGCACTGAACTGCCGTCAAGCGAACAGCTTCGGCACGAAATGGACAGTGCGGATATGCACAGTGCTGAAATGAACGGCGCCGAACTGCCAATCTTTCGCGGCGGTTATTCGCATAGGAAAACTCCTGTGAGGAATTTGCAATCACAGCAGACTGCAGCTCCACGTGACCACTTTCAGCGCTTTCTGGAAAAAGTTAAATCCACCATATGGGATTTCTTTTTTTCCATCACTACAAAACACAGCTTGCCACATGCTGCAGCTGTGAAGATATTTGCCCAACTGAAGGAGGTGTTCGAGCTTGTGCTTAAGGCTTATGGTAATGAATTTATGAATGCAATGGAGACATCAGTGATGGGTCCTGAATTGCAAAATCTTCTTGGCTGTTCATTTCTGCCTGACCTGTTCAATGGGATTGAGAGTAAATGGAAACGAGACAATTATGTGAAGGAAAATTTCCCTTTTGTACCAGCTGAAGAGCATTATGTCGGTGAGGATGCAAACTATCATTACGTCCCATTGCCAAAGCTTCTCACTGTACTTTGCCAGCTCCCGGACATTGCAGCCCATTTAAAATCACCTGTAAATATTGAGAGGCATGAAACCTCTGTGTACAGAGATCACACAGATGGCCTGGTGTTCAAGGAACACATGCAATCTATCATTCCCGAGGGCAGCACACACACAATTATTCTTCTATTTTACACAGATGAAATAGAAGTTGTAAATCCCCTCGGAGCTAAACGAGGAAAGCACAAGATCCTGGCAGTGTACTGTAGTTTGGTGAACATTCATGCCAGGTATAGGTCACAGATTGACAATATTTATCTGGTCATGCTTGTGCGCTACGCATATGTGAAGACTCATGGTCTAGGCCCTATACTACAGCCACTGCTGGATGACCTGAAGGCAATGCACAAGGAGGGCCTCGTATTAAGTGTGCAAGGGCGTGAAGTTAATGCCAGAGTTATTGTGCTTGCATTTTGTGGTGACAATCTGTCCCTGAACCGCCTTGGCGGGTTTTCCTGCTGTTTCAGCAATGGGCGAGTTTGTCGATTCTGCATGATATCCTCAAAGCAGCTAGCACAAAAAACGCATGAAGACATGTGTCAAGCACGCACATTAGGTAGGCATGAATTGCACCTTGCAGCTGTAGCTGTGAACACAGCCAACAGACGTCTGTATGGTGTCAATGAGGCCTCTCCCCTGCTCCAGCTTCCCTATTTTGATGTGACTCGGCAGTTGCCTCCAGACCTAATGCATGACATATTGGAAGGTGGTGCAGAATCCGTGCTTCGGCAAGTTTTAAGATCGCTCTTATCTAGTAGGTTGCTATCCAAGCAGGATCTGGATTTGGTGTGGGCATTCAAGTACGGGAAGAACGACACAAAAAACAAGCCTCCTGCAATCAATATGTCGTTTCTGAACAGTAATGCTGTATTGGCAGGAACGGCATCCAGCAAATGGTGTTTGATGAGATTTTTACCACTCATCCTTGGAACGAGGATCCCAGAAGGCAATGAAGATTGGGAGCTCCTGTTGAAGTTTCGCGAGATCATTGATATAATTTTTGCAGCTGAAATCTCATCGGCCCGCCTTGCATACTTGGACGTGCTTGTGCAAAGCTTCTTGGTTGATTTTTCAGCCAGGTATGGCCCTGGAGCACTCATCCCCAAGCTGCATTATATGGTTCACTATGCTCGATTTGTGCGTGAGCTTGGCCCACTCAAGAACTTTTGGTCGATGAGATTTGAGGCTAAACACCAAAGCTTCAAAAAAATGGCTGCAACTATCAAGAACTACAGAAACTTGACACATACTCTGGCCGAAAGGCACCAGATGAAACAGAGCTGTCATCTGAAAAACTTTGAGCTAAATGGAGCACACTGCCAACATGTGCCAAAGAAGTTTTGTCGAAGACAGTGCATGAAGTACAAAATGCAATGGTCGACCGACGCACGTACCATGCTGGGAGTGTTTTA
The DNA here is from genome assembly GCF_043290135.1 of Rhipicephalus microplus. NCBI lineage: Eukaryota > Metazoa > Arthropoda > Arachnida > Ixodida > Ixodidae > Rhipicephalus > Rhipicephalus microplus. The sequence continues at coordinate 78,241,413 of NC_134702.1, read as the reverse complement.
GTTCGGAGAACAGAGGAGGGACCACAGTTCTATGAGATTGAGCGACTACTTGTGGCGAGAGGAGTGCTCTACACACTCACGAGAACACTGGTGGTTGAGTGCTTCGACAGGCACAGGTTTTGCTATTGCGTTCGAAGAGCAGATGAGCAGGAACTTCAAGAAGCTAGTGAGAGATATGAGCCATACCTGCTGGACCTCTATGGGACAGGTGAACTGGTCCCCAAGTGGGAAACTTGGTAGACAACTTGTGCATTGTTTGACAGTATTGTATGAACTATTCAGTGGAGTGATTCATTTCTAGATTTTTTTTCTTAAACTCATAAGGGAATGTATGAAAATAGAGTCCTATGTTTAAAGACGAATATCGGGAAGAAATCATTTTTGTTGTACAGTATTGGGAGCAAGGATATACCATGGCGCCACCATGCAGATGCATTCCTATGATGTACGTGGTTGGATTGCTCCGCCAGCCTTCTCGCGCGCAGCCCGTAGCCCCTTTTGCGTCTCTTTTTTTTTGTTATTCTTGTCGTACTTCACTCAACGAAATCATAGAAATGCTGCCGTAGCTTCTTTACTGACTGTGCAAAGTGCTAAATAACTGCTCTGGAAAAGTTTTACACTTCTCATAATGCCTCACTGCCGGCGTCGTCTGGCCGAGCTCTCTGTTTTTGTAAAAGGTAGAGACTCATTCCATGTCGAATTGAAGCATCAAATGGGTATTCACGCGTGCTTGTGACAAAGAGTTATTTTTGCTGAAAGAAGTGTGCGCAATTACACTTTTTCATTCGTTGTAGGTTTGCATCTAAAGACGTACCGCGGTTGACACGACAAGCATGCGCAAATTTTCATTTTTGCTTAGCACACATATCCTTACGAAGCTCAGCGCAAATGGATTCCCCGCTTTGTGGGAAGCAGCACAGGATTATTACAGCCGCAACCTTTCTGTTATGATATCGGGCAAACGTGCGAGTCACATGCACATGCATGCCTCATTCAGAGTTGTAAATATGCAGGTAAAATTTCACACGAGGAGAAGTTTCTCTGCGGCACGATCCTAATATTTATTGTGAAAATTTTGTACGGTTGTTAGACGGTGCGCATTTGATCCCCATTGAGCCACACATGAGTGAAAACAATGAATGATTGCCAGTTCCACAGCTTCTACGAAGAGGTAAATCGTGATAAAAAAAGAAAAAGCAATCCCGACCGGGTTTGATAAGCGCAGCGAACAGACTGCGCGCCAGTTGTATTATTTTGTGCCCTTGAAAGGACATTCTGCGAGGTACATCTTTTGTACCGTGATCTAAATGGCAATTTCATGTTTCGGTAAAAATGCCAGTGTCCAGTTTCTTTCCAACTTCATTCATAAGCTGTGTGACATTTCACGGTAGCTATTAGAAGATGAATCAGTTTTCGAAGCTGGCCACGTTTCCGCCTGTAGATCAAAACAACATTGAGAAGTGGCCGTGAGCCCATTTTGCAGACTCAAAGAACCATGTGAGCTGAAGTCGCGGACGGCAGGGGCATAGACAGAAACTTTTTCTGGAGGGGGCACCACCTTGATAGAGTTGGGAGGTGGGGGGGGGGAGGCAGATGTGGTTGTCTGTTATTTCGTGCGCTTTTTGCCATGGAAAAATTTCAGGGGAAGAGGTGGGGGGGGGGGGGGCACAGACTTGGTGTGCCACTCCATGGCTACACCACTGGCAGACAGAAACCTGTGTGCTTGAGTACACACATGGGGCAGACACCCGGGGAGGAGAGGGGAGTGGGGGTGGCGCAGACTGTGGTAGAAGTTACCTTGGCGAGAAAAGCAGCTTTAGCAGACTGGAGCGGCACATGTATGATGCAAGAACGAAGGTTTCGTCGAACGTGCTGGCCGAACACGCAGAAGCAACTGGCCACGAAATAGACCGGAATAGGTTAAATTAGCAAAAATTAAGGGAAAGAACTGAACTTCCGGGCTTTATCTTCACTCTCTGACAATTCAGACGACGGCGCACATTCTTAAATGTAATGACAAAGACTTCTGCCACATCTACGTACGTGCGTCGTGAGAAAGAGAACAACCTTATTTAAAACGCCTAGGCTCCCTCCACACAGGGAGGACGAGCTTTCATCGCGACGCGGCCTTTACGACGTCATATTTTAAAATATGCATAATCGGTCTGTTTGCACATTCATTTTTTTATTGAACGAGGCTCCCGTGTGGTAATTGAAACGTTCTGCTTTCATGTGAACAATCGTGGTCGGTGCTTATTTTAACCCCATAGGCTTGAATTAACAACCACAACAAATAGAAAGAGAGAGGTGACAGTGTTATTGTCAGCGGCCGCGACGGTGTCATCGTGTACGTAGCACGCTGCAGCACACCGCCGATAACTTTTGCTTCAAACTTTCCAGATTGTGTAGTCTGTAGAAGTTCGCATACATCAAGTGAGAGCAAAACAACGCTGTTCAAAAGTGAAAACAACGCATCCAACCACCAGCTTTCCTTCGCCAGAGCGAGGCGAGATCACGTGATCCAACTCTGCATGCTACCGCGATTGCAGGGCTCGCGCCTCCAGTGGTGGGCCTCACCCCAAATACATCTTGTCACAAGAAATGGGCAACATATAACCACTTGAACAATGCATTAATGCCAGACTGCATGGTTGCTGAGTGAATCAGTGAACTTTCCTGTTTATGTTGTGAAGTGCACCTTTGCGACATAAAAGTTGTGCTGTAATTCACCTTAAAGGGACCGACAACAGGCCAGAATGTGCGTTTAGATCATAGGAAAAATGAAAAGGCCGTGAAATATACTGACCGATTCCAGCATTCTTTTCATGTTGTGACTAGGATTTATATTTTAAATCGTGCTTAAATGTAAGAAACACCATCTTTTTGTGCAGCCTAGCAGAATAACCTTGAAGCTGGAATATGGACTACGAAGTCAATCATTTTGCTGTACATAGTCTTGACACCATCATGTATGCCAGTTAGCAAAATTAAAATACGTGTATTAATATCTAGCCCTGCTCAATTCTGCGCTGAAATAGACTAGTACTGCTGAATGGGCGAGTTGATGCATGATAAATTAATATTGCGCTGACACTGTCGTCTGTATCTGTTTTTTTCCCCTTCTTGACTGCATAGCATCTTCACGCTCAAACTGAGCTGCGCTAAAGCAATATGAATTCTGCGCTGCGACATGAAAGAAGTTGCATGGTGAGTGAGAAGCGGCACTGCCATCGTGGCTGCCAGTGGACTAAGTCGAGTCGTGTGCATGTGCGTCAACCGCACACATGCTCATTTAACCACTGCGCTCTAACATGAACTGTTCTTGCGCTCACTGTTTGCAGCATATAGGTACACGACTTCATATTCATTACAGATAGAACAATTCTGAATTATGAATGTTTCGCGGTGCTTTCTTCTTTACCATTACATGATTAGACTCACCGGCTGGCAAGCTTTCCGTAGCGCTAATGAAAACAGGCACCTAGAAAATAGGCTGTCGCTCCCTTTAATATAAAAATTTCAAATGGAAAACAGCAAAGAAATCCAGAAAACACCCAAGACTTGTCAGGCACAATGACTTTACTCTGGCGTGAATTATGCGTTTAAGGGCCCCTAAACCACCTCAATATTTTTTCAAACTTTTCAAGTAAACATGCGCACCGTCTGCAGAATGCCGTCACGTTCAACGATGCCACACATGGCAGTGCTACAAGCTGCCGGCGTGCCACAAATTTCAAGAAACAATCACTCCTTTTTAGGCCTTTCTGGTTCCCATGTGATGTCAGGAAATTGAATATATTGCTGCAACACAAATCATACAGCGATTAGTCAAACAAAAACCCACTGCGTACTTCCGATTAGTCTGCAAGCAGCTGTCTGTGCTGCTTGTTGTTCGTTGTGTTGCCCGTGAAAGCCACTTCCCAGCCATCCCAGCAGTACCCGTTCTCCGCGTCTGTACCAGCCACACACAGACCTCATGTGCACCAGCATGCCATGCGAGATCAGGAGGGTCACTCGAAGAGAGGGAAAGCAAAGCAGCTTTTGGAGAGGATACCTATTCGGGTAGTGAAGAGAAAAGTGAGAGGAGCGATCGCCATACTTCATTAATTAAACACGTCTAACTCCGTTATTATGGCACCATTTCAGAAAATTCTCACGGCTTGTTGAACACTCGTGCACAACTTCCTCACAACTGAATTTCAACCTCTGTGCGGTTAAGGGCCCTTTGATGTGCATTTTGTACATTTGCTTGGTGATTAATAATTAATGTAATACATAATGGTGTTTATGTAAAAGTGTTTATTGTGCTTGTACATTTCTTCATTATGGGAATAGGTGGCTTTGTTGTTATACCTGATGACCTTTCCTGGAACAATACCTCTAATGCTATTGAAAAATGTACTGTTCTTTTAACAGCTAAGCCTGTCCACCTGTCTTATGAACCTACGCATAAAAAAAACCGTGAAAAGACCCATAGCGACAATATGTCTCTGATTTGCATTGTTCAAGTTGTCTGAGCACATCATAGACGACAGTTTTCGTGTACAGATTACAAGGCTGGTTGCAGCAGGCCTCTCTTCAGTGGTTTTAACCAGTGTGTCTCAATTTCTCCTCCAAGAACTTTAAGGATGCAGGAGGCAGTATGAGTGTACATAAAAAGAGGCCATTGGTTCTGCCTTACACACACAAGATTGCCCACAATTTGGAAAAGGTTACAAAAAGGCATGACGTTCCAGTCGTTTTCTCGGCACCCAACAGGCTCTCGAAACTTCGTGCCCACGTTTCTTCGCAAAAAGCCAAGCTTTCATGAGAAATGAAGCATGCCCAGCTGCGTTGCTTGGTGGGCATTGTTCATGAAATTTCGTTGAGCTGTGGCAAGGCATACGTAAGTCGAACCGGACCCTGCGTTTATGATCACCTAAAAGAGCATAATTATATAGACCAAGAATGGCGTAGGTTCACACCTGCCATTCCATTGTGCTTTGTGTGGCTGCATGCCACTGTTCGGAGAAGTTTGTGTGGTAGAAAGAAGTAGGGAAACCTTAGCATGCATGTGGAGGACTAGACGTTTCACTTACAGAAGAAGGGGGATGATGCATCAGTATCCCTCCAATCTCTTTGTTTTAAAATGAATGGCTACAATTATATGGTGCTGTGTGATAGCTATTTGTGCTCTGTGATAGTGTACTTGCACTGCACCCTCTTTTTGTGGGCATATCTATAAATATATAAATTTAGTAGTAGTTTAGAAAATAAATTAGTTGAAACTCTGCTGCCCTATCTCATTGCTCTCAATCAATCGTATCCCATTTTTTTTCACCTTGCCTCAGGTGACGCTTTAGAATGCTAAGTTAAAGCAACTTCATGTAGTAGTATATAAAATGGTTTGCTGTTATGAGCGTGCATATCGTCTAGGCTAGAAATTGCTTGTATTCCTCCATAAGATTCGAAGTCGAAAAAATGAATCGAACAGTAATGAAGCAGTACAAACAAACCTAAGTCAACCAATTATTCAGACAACTAGAATACTGTACATGTAATAAGACTGCAAAATCCTATGTTAGAAGTGTGTGAAAAAACGCTCACAAATGCTGGTTTTTCTGAATTGCACAAAGATAAGGTGTCATCACCACGGATCAGCAAAATTTTGAGCAGACTCGCTCATATTGGTCCAGGTGAGTAATATTGTGGTGAGTTTGATGGTAAGTGAGTGCAGTTTATGAAAATGTTCGTGAGTCAGAGTGAGCCCTAAAGGAAAAATATATTTCTTCAGTGAGCTCCACCTTTTATTGCCCCGCTGTTGTCCCATCATTGCTGTTAATATTATATTGGCTTACTTTTATACTGTAAAATTCTGAACACAAGTGCCCCTCTATTTTTCGTAAAATCTGAAATATGACTCCCCCCTTCTTGCCCTTTTCATTTTCACTGTGGCATTCACTCTTTTTATTCACCCAACGAGGACGAATGAAAAGAATTAATGCATGTGTATTCAATGAAGCATTTAATTAGAAGCATGGGTGTGCATTCTTTATTCTTAGTGGCTCTTCCTTCGCTATCATAAATTTCGATCCATGACCGAGCAAGCCCCCCCTCCCCTGTAATTCTCAGCAGATTTTACTTTATCGTGGGGCTTGTTCGGGATTTTATGGTGGTGTCTATTCACACATGTCTTAGGGAGACCTGCCTCACAAACTTTTTGGGAGGTCCTTGATGAAAATATCTTGCTTGAGTCGCATACTTTGTATTAATGTCCTGTAACCCTAATAACTGATATCTGATGATGTAAAATCAAAATGCATTTCGTAGAGGACGGATTTTGTGAGATGTTGGCATTAAAGCGTATTGACACCATGATTGAAAAAGCTGATTTTACGCTCGTGGACTCATGAGTCTACTCACTCAGGCTCACTCAGACTCGGGTCAAGTGGTGAGTCTGAGTGAGTTCAGCTGAGAAAAATTGTGTGTCTGAGTGAGTTCAATTGACACAAGTTTTAGTGGGTTTGAGTCGAAGTGAGCCCTCAGAGCAGATTACATATATTTGTTGAGCGAGCTCCAGTTTTTTTACCGACCTATGGTCATTAGTGTGCTAAAGGCAAGTCCAAAACCCAGAAATATGTGACCAGCATATCAGCATACATCTGTTGAAATACTTCAACGTTCAAAGCTATGTTTTACTGTAAATAAGTCTAAGCTCCTGCTACTGAGCGCTGTCGAATGGGACGCTTACTTCCATTTATTTCGTTCATGTTGCACAAGAGAAGCATACATCAGATGTTGACCTCCACCAATACTTTGATTTGAGTGAGTTGGTATATACTTAGCTGAGGAAACACAGTGCAGCAAAAGGATGAGGACTAAGGAACACAGTGTACTAGACAAGCGGTGAAATTACAGCGGAACTTTATTGCACCAACTATTCTCTTTTATAGCTTATCATACCATGCCTTTCCAGTCACACCTGCCATGTCAGAAAGCTATCTACATTTTCACGGAAAAACATCACGTGTACTTCTTTAAAACTATGCATGCACAGCTTGCAAGCTTATGTAAAAGGCAGAGAAGTTAAAACAGATGCCACATCAGAAAGCAATCCACATATTCACGTCAAGATGTCACGTGTACCTTTTTAAAACTATATGTGCACAACTCGTGTGCTCATGTGAAAGGCAAAAAAGTGTAATTAGATGCACCAAACTTTAAAGCAATAGCAGAAACCTCCAGGTAAGAAGCGAAGAAAAAATGATGGAAACAAAGGCACAAGAAGTAAAGGTGTAATAAATTATAATGAACTGTAGCAAATGTACAGATAAAAATTGTGAGAGGTCGACAAAAGGGTAAAGACATTTGTGCCTAACAGACACACTGGTGCTGTGTTTCAGATAGTAGAACCACAAAAAGTGTGGTTCTACTTCTTAGAGTAATCAATATATGATTTCAGGGGCATTGGATTATGTCAGGAAATGTGTTTGCAGAACTGAAGTGTACTCTGAAGAAAATTTTGTTAATATGTAGTGGGTTAGCATTGTAAAAAATTCAATAGCACTTTGGTGTTGGGTTTAAAAAAAACTTCATACAACTGAACACTTTGTTTAATTAATGCTCGTGCAAGTAATATTTCACTTGAATTAACAGTTAAAATATATGGCAGTGAGACAGAATTGAGATGAATGCCACATGAATTAAGCATATTGAAGTTTCATTCACACACATAGCAGATATGCTAGTTACAGTTCTTAGAATCTATGAACACACTTTTTTTTGCTTTCACATAATCTGCCTCTAAAAATCTTCTTGCAGCATATATTCGTTTTGGCAGCAAAATAAAATTTAGTGAAATTAAAATAGCTAATGCTGCACATTGCAATATTCTTCACAGAACACTGCGAAAGAGAGAGCTCACAAAATTTGCTTTTTCTGAAGATTAACAATGTACATTGCTGCTCACCATCATAGTTACTACGGTAAACAAAAGCTCTCCACATTGCTTTAAGCATGCTACTCTCCTGCATAAATTAAACAACATATTATCTCTGTAGTGTTTAGACCCTGCTGCTCACTATGAGGTAATATGGTAAAATTCAATAACGTCAGCTGGATGTGAATGTGACAACTACTAGCTTGAGCTAAAGTTACTGTATATTAGTTTTAGTTAATTTAGGCTAGCTTAGTGTAAGGGATGCCCAGTATCATGAGTTGCAGCTTATCTGTGGTTAAGCAAGGTTAGTTTTTATTCTGTGGTTTATTGCTACAATTAGCTAGTCTCATATCTGTGGGAGGTCATTTTAAAAATGTTAGACCAGGGAAGATGTAAATCAATTTGATTAGGCAGCTAGCTCACTATACATAGGTGAATTACTGCAAGTTCAGCTGCATTAGGCCAAGTATAGTGACACATCCACCTAGCTTTATATGGTGCAGGTTGGGTCATCGAATGGCCACAATCTGGTAAAGCTAAGTGGATAATTATTAAATGGCATACAAAGCATCAGAACAGACCCTGAAAATGACCAATATTTGCATTTGCTACATAAAAGAAGTACTCAAGGTTAATGTAATATATGCACAGATCTTGAGTAGTTGACAATAATAAGCTTATGAATGTGGTAATATCACAAGTCATGCATGTGTTCATGATAACTAATAGACAATAATGCCAGGGAAAGTATGGGAGCCAGTTATTATACGAAGCAATTGTAATGTAAATATGAAGAAATCAAAGTGGGCGAAAAGATGACTTGCGGGTGGCAAGTTATCTTTTCACCCACTTATCTTTCTTCATGTCTACATTACAATTACTTCTAACAAAATCCCCCATACTTTCCTTGGCATTATTGTCTGTTAGATCTCATTATTAATGTGTTTAACAAAGAAAACAAGCCCTTAAAATTTACACTTTCTTTAAGTCATGCATGTAGTTACACATCTATACAGGCACTTGTTTATTCGTTCAAATTAAAAATGTAGCCACCTCGTTTTATTTGTTATTACTTTATCTGCTGTCAAAAATGTATGCCTCATGATGTCATGAATTAAGGTGAATATTGACGAAAATGTCCTGTAAAAGATGCAGACTAAGTTATTAGTCTTACATTTCAATTAATTTAGATTGAGCACATCTTTCACCTAATGTGCTGTGAACAAAGCCTATGGTGGCAGAGAAAGGAATGGCAAACAAACATTGTGATTTAGTTATATTTGTAGTAACTAGATGTGTTGTCATGAAATTATACTACAAGCTCAACATTTTTATATTTGTGGGTATATAATATTAGTTATGTATACAATTTAGGAATCCATATGGGATGGATGCCCATAACGCTTGTAAATATTTATAATTTTCTCAAGTACCCACTGGGCCCTTAAATACGTCATTCTGGACTGTCCAAGACTGCCAAAAATACTGCATTAGTAGTGCCCACTGGCTGAAAATGCCATTTCAAGCAGTCTAAGACTGGTAGAGATGGAGGATAAAAGACTGTCATATGCCATTTAGTCACTGAGAAATAACTTGGCAATTCAATTAAAGTAGCACTTTATTTGAATGAAAGTGCATTTACAGTCAGACTGCTAGAAAATTTTCTACTGCATACATCATATGTGCACAAACTGTTCATAGTGGACATAGCTGCACACATTTTGGCATAATGAATGCAAGGCCTAGCAAAAAATTGCTTTTAATTTTGCCACTTGCTAACGCCATGCTCTTTTTCAGCAAAGTTGAGACTTTGCGAAGCTCACTTGGCCTCTTTAATTATTTGTTCCTGACAGTCCCTTACCACTTGAGGCAATTCTGTCAGCCAAGAAGAACTTTGTTTACAGTTTCTCAGATTTTTAGGGATGGAGAATCAAAGAGGCTCACTACGTTTGTGTAGCATGTGTGTGTTACAAATTTGTATGAACACAAAATTTGTATAAACACAAAATATATGTCTATATTAATGGGGAAGGTGGCAGGATGACAGACACATGCGACTGTTCCAGTATTTACGGTAAAAATGAAAAATTTTATGTCATGCACACACTATATATGAAGTCCTTGTGCTGCTCTAATAAACTTTCTGTGGAGTGCAATGACATGTGGTGCCTGTTTATTTTGAGTGAAGTTTTAAGTTAGTGGCTAAGAATATAAAGTAATGCACTCTTATCTCGTTTCTTTAATTCATTACTGCCATTACTGTCAGGTTGCTTACTTGATATGTGGGCTTGCCACTCAACAGAACTAAAAACTGACATTTATTTTCAAAAATAATTTTTCAAATATAATTGGGTGTCTACAACGTTAAATATATGTATTCTCGGGCCTTGGCCAGCATATTAATCAATACGCTCGTAAATTCGTATGCGATTATTAGGTGTTTTTAATGCTGCATATCTAGATAGTCTCTTTATTTACAATTTTTTTATTTTACTTTTATTCCTTTTCTTGTTGAATGCAGCGACAGTTTATTGCTTTTTACTTGATAGAAAGAACCTTTTTTTCTTATGTAAACATAACTACATGATGAAACATTTTTATGTATGCAATCATGCCTATCTTTCAAGTGAATGCGCACAACATGGCTACCGGCAATGACAGGCATTCAAGTTTTGCTCAGGCAAAGGTTTGTGCTCCAGATGGGGGCAGAGCAGCCTCACCAAAGATTTTTTCCTGCCCTGCCATTGCCCCCACAAGAGCCGACAGTGAAAAAATGCGCATGTTCCCTGCCTCCTTGCCAGTATGAGTTGTCCACTTTTCACAAAATTCCTACAATCTCTTTTGAAAGTCCCTTTGCAAGCATTGATAAGCCTTATAGCTTCTATGCTTCTCTGAATCAAGTGGACAGTGAAAAACTGTATAACAAGGATGAAACCCAGCACTTTCATGAAATCGGTAAAATAATTGAACAGGTAACTTCAGCCCTTGACGTGCCTTTCTCATTTCCTGTTAATGTTCTCTTTTCCATATAGTACAATCCAGTCTTGTCTTTAATTCCCTTTGTTCACTTGTACATTGTATATTTGTGCTTATACGTTTGTGTTATTTATTTTACACTGTCATGTTAGATATGCTGAAATAACTAAAGTTCCGGGCACAGTTTTGTAGCTTCACTGGCAATTGATTGGAGGAGTGGTTTCAGATGGGCTTTTTTATTTCAGCTTCTTCAGTGACATTAGGGTGTCCACAAACTAGTGAGTTTATTCAGCAAAGGTAGCAGAATCTACACACATGTGTCCTGCTTACTTGTAGTGATGGAAGTATATTTCACAAAGCTACATTCCAGGTACACATTCTATACTTATAAAAGGTATGGTTATGAATAAACAGAGCCCATGCCTAGTCCCATTCGTGCAATATGTTTCTGCTTTCATAGATTGGATAAGAGCCCTTATATGGCACTTAGAAAAGCATAAAGGCAAATCTGGTTCTCCAAGTAGCACGTGAATTCAGCAGCCCCGGGCAAATAAAGGGTCTCACAGTTTTGAGATCTCAGCTTGCTGAGATATTCAGAAGTTGAGGGCAAGGCTTACAATTTTAATAAGAATCAAGACGCAGCAAGTTGGGCACTTTGGTAATTTACACAGAAATTTGCAGAGCCAAACAAAACTATACAGAAACGACATATTAATGACTACCAATTACCAATTGTTAACAGAAATTTTATTGTAACTACAAATGTGTACATATTATATACATACACACAAAGTTGCATGTGACAAGAACTAAAGGACAACTGCAAAAGGATGTACTTTTGACCAAACTACATGTGCCAACATAACTAGCTAAAGACCAATGAGAAGGTAATTATTTTAGACGTCATGGAGCAATAATGAAGGCCATATGCAACACACATGCCATCTAACAATGTAAAAAGCCTCTACTAGTTCATAAGCTGCTGTCTCCTTTTGCTTCAATAGTACCTTGGCTTTCAGAAGGTACCACAGGCACTCTTGTATTGCCATTGTACCTGGAGGTGTGGATATTGATATTCAGACATGATATAGCTTGCTAGTAACAGCACTGTTTTTATTGATTGCCATGTTTGTTAACCAAATAAGCAAGCTGCAAACCTTACAGCACGATAAATTCAATGAAGGCGTCCATTCAAGTTTTCCTATACTCCCTGAGACGCACGTATAGTGATGATTTTTTTCTGTCTGGCAAGCATGTTGCCTTCCACATGAAAAGAGTTTTTCACATAGCAATAAATAGTCTCGATGAATTTGGTCCGAGCTTTATTATGCATCCTCGCTGTTTGTCCTGCTTTCGCAGCTTCCGCTATCAACAGCAGCACAAATATTGCCCAACTTGTCACATCCAAAAGACAACATTGTGGCCACCTTGTTTCAACTTTCTTCCACCTTGGTGAGACACCGTGCAGATCATGAACATTTATGATATGCTTATCTTTCTTACTTCTACCACCAGTTAATTCCTTGTTTTCTCTAGATTTCTTTTGCTCAAGAGAGCCAATTAAGCAATGTTCAGGATACCTTAACTGTTTTATATTTCCAACTGCCTCATGAAGCTCTTGTCCATCAAATCTGGACATCATTTTTTATAGAAAGCAGTAAAAAAAGAGGGGGCAATGGCATTATTGATAAATTCAGTGTTCTGGGAGATAGTCAAGGATAGATTTAACTAAACTTGGTGAATGCGTCTGACACATGTGCAGCCTTCCATGCCAGATACCGAGGCCTAAAAACCAAATGACAACGTTGCTTTCACTACCATTCCTGACATTATTTCTGTGATCAAAGTGCACACTGTGGTTCACATGGAACAGAATGTACAGCCCCCTTCACATGGAACAGAATGTACAGCCCCCTTTCTTATTAAAGTGATGATCTTGGGTTTGAATCCTATTGACAAGAAAGAAATGAGGACATGGAGATTAGGTATGGAGTTCTGATTTGTGCTATGTTTGCTTGCCTTTGGCTCTTTCTGTGGCTTACTAGAGGCAAATAATTCAAGATGTGTTGTGGAGTGTGTGGATAGTGTCATTGTATATCCAAATAGCCCAAGCTTGTGATGTTAGAAATTAAGGTGATGTTAGAATTAAGGCATTGCTGGGTGAATTGATCCCTCTCATTGGCTGACAAGGAGGGATAAATTGTGGTTGTGCCTGCCCCACTGTCAGGGAGAGGGCACTTATGGGTTACTAAAGCTCGGACTTAATGAGTTATTTAATACAATAAGGACACTGGCAATTTCAGTGTTTTGGAGATACACATGCACACAGTTCAGATGCAAAAGATGGATGCACCATCTCACTTTGTTGTGTCTGAGAAGGGGATGTGGCAGGACATTGTCTCTGGACACCTCCAGACAGGTCCGTAGCCAGACATTTTTTAAGTAGGCTTGCAAACCTTGAAAACTGCCTATTTTAATTATTTATTTTTGGTAAAACAACCTCTTTATTCGAATTTCAAGAAAAACTCGAGTCCCCCCCCCCCCCCTCCCTCTTCCGTTACGGGCCTGTCTCCAGAGATACCTTCCAGAAGTGTATCTCAAAGATCCTTTTCGAGTTGAGATCTCTGGTGATCAGGCACAATCTCTTGCGAAAGGAACATCTCTGCTGATTGCGTTCAGCAGCGATCTTGAATATATGCTCAACTCATTTCTACATCGAAGACTACCTTCACGTACAGGGGGGATGAAATTGGAATGACAATAATGAGAAACAAAACTTTTTTAACAATTGTGTTTCAGAAGCACTTGTTTTTTTTTTGGGGGGGGGGGCTATTATATGTTTGTTTATTTTTGTTATTGGCTGGATAGGTGACGTTACAGGCGGGTCAGCTTATATAATATGACCTGCAGGATCCTCTTCTTGATGTTATTCATTTAAATATATTGAGTGGATGTTGAAGACATCAGGTCGCTCGATTGCTCTGGACTCCCAGGGCCCAAATAGCCAAAATTCATAATATCTGGCACAATCGCAGCGCAACATTCCATTAATTAAAATGGCCAACGTCGCACACGCACTTGCGAAATGCACTGCGGACGACACAAAGCCCTCACGGGGAAGGCACAACTACAGGGGCAAATTTCTTCGCCAAATTTGTTGGCAGTCTGGCAACACTGAGTCCAAAATTTGGCAACTGATTCAAGCAACGCTAAACAGAACCTTGCCCTCGTTACAACGTCGACCCTTTAGCGAAAATATGCCACGTTGCATGCCTTGGAGCTGCACAACGTCTCCGTGATTTAAAAAAAAGCTCCGACACTACGACACTACCAGCACGCCGTTCCGCTGCAACAGCGCGGGTACGACAATTTGATGACCATGGAGGAAGGAATGTTGACGACGCACGCGTCACAGTGTGCATATTCGTTTGGCACGTATTACAAGCATGCTCAGACGAGAAGGCGCTCACAGTGCGATCGAGAAGCTACAGCGATATCTAAAGCAAGGGTAAACGTGTTCCACAGAGGTGTACGGGAACCACAGTAGTAAAGTCACCATGTCGGCACTTAAGAGGATTTTTTAAAATAAAATAACGTTGCAGCTGATAAATAAACGCGACTGCGGCGCAGGTGGAAATAAAAGCAAGGAAACAAACCGTGCACGATCTGATCGATCAAGCAAGCTGGACATCGAATTCCGCCGAATGCGGATCATGTGTGCATGCGTGTGTTTTCGTAATTGTGGACTAGTTAAGCGATTTTATCCACTTATTGCTTGCGAGAAACGAACGAGTATTGTTACGGCCACTTATATATATTTTCCAGGCACGGACACTTCGTAATGCACTTTGTAAAAAAGTGCTCAACAGTGAAAGGAAACCTACTCGCTCACCCCCCGCGTCCCTCCCTCTCATTCTCTAGGCGTACAGGAGTAAGTGTTGCAATTCGTCCTCCCGTTTCTCTCGTTTTGACGAAGGACTAAGCAGTTGCTCTCCGAAATTTGCGCACGGCACGCATGCTTCTGCAGTTCATCCTTTGTTGGAGTAAAGCGCCCTTTTCGGATGAACGGCGCAGTTACTCCTCAAAACTTTTTAGAGTGTAGTGATATCAGAGTTATCAATTCTCAATGAATCATAGGATGGCTACAAAGCAGTAACATTTTGACATAGTGCAGTACGCAATCTTTCAAGGTATGACATTTCTTTGCTCTGAAGCAAATCAAAGCAAGCCGGCCGGCGCAATCAGCTGATGTCGCCACTACGCGAGGCATGGTCGTGCGCATTAGCGTCGCGCCCCGCGCTTGATTTGTCATCAAGTGATAGAACTACTAAGTGGAATACAGCTAGATGCAGGGATTAATGGCGTATCACTCTAATTCCCTGTGGTGGCCGACTCAATCGCAAGAGAGCCCCGGGAAACAACCTTCAACTGCTCAAGCTTGTGTGTGGGTGTAAAAATACTTGTTTTCATCCGCGGCGGGGCAGCAATCTATAGTTGAAAGACATGCGAAAAGCATGTGACGTATATACAATCACAAAACATATGCACACAACAATAGATACGATCGAATATCGTACATAAGTATGCCAACACATAGAGAGTGAAAAGCAAATTTATATACATAACCTAAACTCAAGTCCACTGCTCAGCGCGAATAGCTTAGCAAGTTAACGCACGCAGTTCACGTTCGCGAGCACAACTAAGGGGCGCAGGTTTGAGTCCCGCCGAATCTAAGTTTTTTTGTTTTTTTTTCAACGTTTTTATTGTACTGCTTTCTTTTTTAATGCCTTAGGTTATCAAACAAAAGAAAAGCAACATTGCGCTCAAGTACGTATGTGAGACTCTTTTTTTTGCACAACAGTTATTAGTATTTTTATTTTCATTATTAATTTTTTTAATTATTTCATAATATAACAAAATTAAGGACTAAGGGGAACATTGGGTCTGCTTGATTGTGAAGGGACTCGAGAACTGAGAAAACTCAAACCAAAAAGTTTGAGAAAAAACTGAGCATTCCACAGCCGGACCAGTTTCTTCAAGGGTAGGCCCTAGGTATGCGCGAGACTTGCTATATGACTCATCTCAAGCTGTGGCAGTTGAGGGAAGGCAATATCACCGAGAAGCAGTTCCAAAATATATTTTGGTTGATGTTTTTTGATTCCTCCAAAATAAGGGCTGCACAATTGTGATCGAGCCAAACCAA